>NW_026525885.1:0-156770 GCF_943734725.1 Anopheles marshallii | reverse complement strand
AAACGAAAAAAGTCACATTTTAATAGGCAACTCATACAAGTTTGAGTGGTAACATTGAAAATTTAGTTTGCAAAAAAGTTTCCCAAATTGGTTTTGTATTGCACTTTTTACTATTTTGGGTGCTTTAAAATGATGTTTTGAAGAGTCTCTGAAAAAAACTTGTTTTGACCGACTCGACCCAGTCGAAACGAAAAAAGTCACATTTTAATAGGCAGCTCCATACAAGTTTGACTGGTTACATTGAAAATTTAGTTTGCAAAAAAGTTTCCCAAATTGGTTTTGTATTGCACTTTTTACTATTTTGGGTGTTAAAATGATGTTTTGAAGAGTCTCTGAAAAAAACTTGTTTTGACCGACTCGACCCAGTCGAAACGAAAAAAGTCACATTTTAATAGGCAACTCCATACAAGTTTGACTGGTAACATTGAAAATTTAGTTTGCAAAAAAGTTTCCCAAATTGGTTTTGTATTGCACTTTTTACTATTTTGGGTGCTTTAAAATGATGTTTTGAAGAGTCTCTGAAAAAAACTTGTTTTGACCGACTCGTCCCAGTCGAAACGAAAAAGTCACATTTTAATAGGCAACTCCATACAAGTTTGAGTGGTAACATTGAAAATTTAGTTTGCAAAAAAGTTTCCCAAATTGGTTTTGTATTGCACTTTTTACTATTTTGGGTGCTTTAAAATGATGTTATGAAGAGTCTCTGAAAAAAACTTGTTTTGACCGACTCGACCCAGTTGACACGGAAAAAGTCACATTTTAATAGGCAGCTCCATACAAGTTTGACTGGTAACATTGAAAATTTAGTTTGCAAAAAAGTTTCCCAAATTGGTTTTGTATTGTAAGAGTCTCTGAAAAAAACTTGTTTTGACCGACTCGACCCAGTTGACACGGAAAAAGTCACATTTTAATAGGCAGCTCCATACAAGTTTGACTGGTAACATTGAAAATTTAGTTTGCAAAAAAGTTTCCCAAATTGGTTTTGTATTGCACTTTTTACTATTTTGGGTGCTTTAAAATGATGTTTTGAAGAGTCTCTGAAAAAAACTTGTTTTGACCGACTCGACCCAGTCGAAACGAAAAAAGTCACATTTTAATAGGCAGCTCCATACAAGTTTGACTGGTAACATTGAAAATTCAGTTTGCAAAAAAGTTTCCCAAATTGGTTTTGTATTGCACTTTTTACTATTTTGGGTGCTTCAAAATGATGTTTTGAAGAGTCTCTGAAGAAAACTTGTTTTGACCGACTCGACCCAGTCGAAACGAAAAAAGTCACATTTTAATAGGCAGCTCCATACAAGTTTGACTGGTAACATTGAAAATTTAGTTTGCAGAAAAGTTTCCCAAATTGGTTTTGTATTGCACTTTTTACTATTTTGGGTGCTTTAAAATGATGTTTTGAAGAGTCTCTGAAAAAAACTTGTTTTGACCGACTCGACCCAGTCGAAACGAAAAAAGTCACATTTTAATAGGCAGCTCCATACAAGTTTGAGTGGGAACATTGAAAATTTAGTTTGCAAAAAAGTTTCCCAAATTGGTTTTGTATTGCACTTTTTACTATTTTGGGTGCTTTAAAATGATGTTTTGAAGAGTCTCTGAAAAAAAACTTGTTTTGACCGACTCGACCCAGTCGAAACGAAAAAAGTCACATTTTAATAGGCAGCTCCATACAAGTTTGACTGGTTACATTGAAAATTTAGTTTGCAAAAAAGTTTCCCAAATTGGTTTTGTATTGCACTTTTTACTATTTTGGGTGTTAAAATGATGTTTTGAAGAGTCTCTGAAAAAAACTTGTTTTGACCGACTCGACCCAGTCGAAACGAAAAAAGTCACATTTTAATAGGCAACTCCATACAAGTTTGACTGGTAACATTGAAAATTTAGTTTGCAAAAAAGTTTCCCAAATTGGTTTTGTATTGCACTTTTTACTATTTTGGGTGCTTTAAAATGATGTTTTGAAGAGTCTCTGAAAAAAACTTGTTTTGACCGACTCGTCCCAGTCGAAACGAAAAAAGTCACATTTTAATAGGCAACTCCATACAAGTTTGAGTGGTAACATTGAAAATTTAGTTTGCAAAAAAGTTTCCCAAATTGGTTTTGTATTGCACTTTTTACTATTTTGGGTGCTTTAAAATGATGTTATGAAGAGTCTCTGAAAAAAACTTGTTTTGACCGACTCGACCCAGTTGACACGGAAAAAGTCACATTTTAATAGGCAGCTCCATACAAGTTTGACTGGTAACATTGAAAATTTAGTTTGCAAAAAAGTTTCCCAAATTGGTTTTGTATTGTAAGAGTCTCTGAAAAAAACTTGTTTTGACCGACTCGACCCAGTTGACACGGAAAAAGTCACATTTTAATAGGCAACTCCATACAAGTTTGTCTGGTAACATTGAAAATTTTGTTTGCAAAAAAGGTTCCCAAATTGGTTTTGTATTGCACTTTTAACTATTTTGGGTGCTTTAAAATGATGTTTTGAAGAGTCTCTGAAAAAAACTTGTTTTGACCGACTCGACCCAGTCGAAACGAAAAAAGCCACATTTTAATAGGCAGCTCCATACAAGTTTGACTGGTAACATTGAAAATTTAGTTTGCAAAAAAGTTTCCCAAATTGGTTTTGTTTTGCACTTTTTACTATTTTGGGTGCTTCAAAATGATGTTTTGAAGAGTCTCTGAAAAAAACTTGTTTTGACCGACTCGACCCAGTCGAAACGAAAAAAGTCACATTTTAATAGGCAGCTCCATACAAGTTTGACTGGTTACATTGAAAATTTAGTTTGCAAAAAAGTTTCCCAAATTGGTTTTGTATTGCACTTTTAACTATTTTGGGTGTTAAAATGATGTTTTGAAGAGTCTCTGAAAAAAACTTGTTTTGACCGACTCGACCCAGTCGAAACGAAAAAAGTCACATTTTAATAGGCAACTCCATACAAGTTTGACTGGTAACATTGAAAATTTAGTTTGCAAAAAAGTTTCCCAAATTGGTTTTGTATTGCACTTTTTACTATTTTGGGTGCTTTAAAATGATGTTTTGAAGAGTCTCTGAAAAAAACTTGTTTTGACCGACTCGTCCCAGTCGAAACGAAAAAAGTCACATTTTAATAGGCAACTCCATACAAGTTTGAGTGGTAACATTGAAAATTTAGTTTGCAAAAAAGTTTCCCAAATTGGTTTTGTATTGCACTTTTTACTATTTTGGGTGCTTTAAAATGATGTTTTGAAGAGTCTCTGAAAAAAACTTGTTTTGACCGACTCGACCCAGTCGAAACGAAAAAAGTCACATTTTAATAGGCAACTCCATACAAGTTTGAGTAGTAACATTGAAAATTTAGTTTGCAAAAAAGTTTCTCAAATCGATTATGGATTGCATGTTTCACTATTTTGGGTGCTTTAAAATGATGTTTTGAAGAGTCTCTGAAAAAAACTTGTTTTGACCGACTCGACCCAGTTGACACGGAAAAAGTCACATTTTAATAGGCAACTCCATACAAGTTTGAGTGGATACATTGAAAATTTAGTTTGCAAAAAAGTTTCCCAAATTGGTTTTGTATTGCACTTTTCACTATTTTGGGTGCTTTAAAATGATGTTTTGAAGAGTCTCTGAAAAAAACTTGTTTTGACCGACTCGACCCAGTTGACACGGAAAAAGTCACATTTTAATAGGCAGCTCCATACAAGTTTGACTGGTAACATTGAAAATTTAGTTTGCAAAAAAGTTTCCCAAATTGGTTTTGTATTGCACTTTTAACTATTTTGGGTGCTTTAAAATGATGTTTTGAAGAGTCTCTGAAAAAAACTTGTTTTGACCGACTCGACCCAGTCGAAACGAAAAAAGTCACATTTTAATAGGCAACTCCATACAAGTTTGACTGGTAACATTGAAAATTTAGTTTGCAAAAAAGTTTCCCAAATTGGTTTTGTATTGCACTTTTTACTATTTTGGGTGTTAAAATGATGTTTTGAAGAGTCTCTGAAAAAAACTTGTTTTGACCGACTCGACCCAGTCGAAACGAAAAAAGTCACATTTTAATAGGCAGCTCCATACAAGTTTGAGTGGTAACATTGAAAATTTTAGTTTGCAAAAAAGTTTCCCTAATTGGTTTTGTATTGCACTTTTTACTATTTTGGGTGTTTAAAAATTATGTTTTGAAGAGTCTCTGAAAAAAACTTGTTTTGACCGACTCGACACAGTCGAAACGAAAAAAGTCACATTTTAATAGGCAGCTCCATACAAGTTTGACTGGTAACATTGAAAATTTAGTTTGCAAAAAAGTTTCCCAAATTGGTTTTGTATTGCACTTTTAACTATTTTGGGTGCTTTAAAATGATGTTTTGAAGAGTCTCTGAAAAAAACTTGTTTTGACCGACTCGACCCAGTCGAAACGAAAAAAGTCACATTTTAATAGGCAACTCCATACAAGTTTGACTGGTAACATTGAAAATTTAGTTTGCAAAAAAGTTTCCCAAATTGGTTTTGTATTGCACTTTTTACTATTTTGGGTGTTAAAATGATGTTTTGAAGAGTCTCTGAAAAAAACTTGTTTTGACCGACTCGACCCAGTCGAAACGAAAAAAGTCACATTTTAATAGGCAACTCCATACAAGTTTGACTGGTAACATTGAAAATTTAGTTTGCAAAAAAGTTTCCCAAATTGGTTTTGTATTGCACTTTTTACTATTTTGGGTGCTTCAAAATGATGTTTTGAAGAGTCTCTGAAAAAAACTTGTTTTGACCGACTCGAAACAGTCGAAACGAAAAAAGTCACATTTCAATAGGCAACTCCATACAAGTTTGACTGGTAACATTGAAAATTTAGTTTGCAAAAAAGTTTCCCAAATTGGTTTTGTATTGCACTTTTTACTATTTTGGGTGCTTTAAAATGATGTTTTGAAGAGTCTCTGAAAAAAACTTGTTTTGACCGACTCGACCCAGTCGAAACGAAAAAAGTCACATTTCAATAGGCAACTCCATTCAAGTTTGACTGGTAACATTAGAAATTAAGTTTGCAAAAAAGTTTCCCAAATTGGTTTTGTATTGCACTTTTTACTATTTTGGGTGCTTTAAAATGATGTTTTGAAGAGTCTCTGAAAAAAACTTGTTTTGACCGACTCGACCCAGTCGAAACGAAAAAAGTCACATTTTAATAGGCAACTCCATTCAAGTTTGACTGGTAACATTGAAAATTTAGTTTGCAAAAAAGTTTCCCAAATTGGTTTTGTATTGCACTTTTTACTATTTTGGGTGCTTCAAAATGATGTTTTGAAGAGTCTCTGAAAAAAACTTGTTTTGACCGACTCGACCCAGTCGAAACGAAAAACGTCACATTTTAATAGGCAACTCCATACAAGTTTGAGTGGTAACATTGAAAATTTAGTTTGCAAAAAAGTTTCCCAAATTGGTTTTGTATTGCACTTTTTACAATTTTGGGTGCTTTAACATGATGTTTTGAAGAGTCTCTGAAAAAAACTTGTTTTGACCGACTCGACCCAGTCGAAACGAAAAAAGTCACATTTTAATAGGCAGCTCCATACAAGTTTGAGTGGTTACAATGAAAATTTAGTTTGCAAAAAAGTTTCCCAAATTGGTTTTGTATTGCACTTTTTACTATTTTGGGTGCTTCAAAATGATGTTTTGAAGAGTCTCTGAAAAAAACTTGTTTTGACCGACTCGACCCAGTCGAAACGAAAAAAGTCACATTTTAATAGGCAACTCCATACAAGTTTGAGTGGTTACATTGAAAATTTAGTTTGCAAAAAAGTTTCCCAAATTGGTTTTGTATTGCACTTTTTACTATTTTGGGTGCTTCAAAATGATGTTTTGAAGAGTCTCTGAAAAAAACTTGTTTTGACCGACTCGACCCAGTCGAAACGAAAAACGTCACATTTTAATAGGCAACTCCATACAAGTTTGAGTGGTAACATTGAAAATTTAGTTTGCAAAAAAGTTTCCCAAATTGGTTTTGTATTGCACTTTTTACAATTTTGGGTGCTTTAACATGATGTTTTGAAGAGTCTCTGAAAAAAACTTGTTTTGACCGACTCGACCCAGTCGAAACGAAAAAAGTCACATTTTAATAGGCAGCTCCATACAAGTTTGAGTGGTTACATTGAAAATTTAGTTTGCAAAAAAGTTTCCCAAATTGGTTTTGTATTGCACTTTTTACTATTTTGGGTGCTTCAAAATGATGTTTTGAAGAGTCTCTGAAAAAAACTTGTTTTGACCGACTCGACCCAGTCGAAACGAAAAAAGTCACATTTTAATAGGCAACTCCATACAAGTTTGAGTGGTAACATTGAAAATTTAGTTTGCAAAAAAGTTTCCCAAATTGGTTTTGTATTGCACTTTTTACTATTTTGGGTGCTTCAAAATGATGTTTTGAAGAGTCTCTGAAAAAAACTTGTTTTGACCGACTCGACCCAGTCGAAACGAAAAAAGTCACATTTTAATAGGCAGCTCCATACAAGTTTGACTGGTTACATTGAAAATTTAGTTTGCAAAAAAGTTTCCCAAATTGGTTTTGTATTGCACTTTTTACTATTTTGGGTGTTAAAATGATGTTTTGAAGAGTCTCTGAAAAAAACTTGTTTTGACCGACTCGACCCAGTCGAAACGAAAAAAGTCACATTTTAATAGGCAACTCCATACAAGTTTGACTGGTAACATTAGAAATTAAGTTTGCAAAAAAGTTTCCCAAATTGGTTTTGTATTGCACTTTTTACTATTTTGGGTGCTTTAAAATGATGTTTTGAAGAGTCTCTGAAAAAAACTTGTTTTGACCGACTCGACCCAGTCGAAACGAAAAAAGTCACATTTTAATAGGCAACTCCATTCAAGTTTGACTGGTAACATTGAAAATTTAGTTTGCAAAAAAGTTTCCCAAATTGGTTTTGTATTGCACTTTTTACTATTTTGGGTGCTTCAAAATGATGTTTTGAAGAGTCTCTGAAAAAAACTTGTTTTGACCGACTCGACCCAGTCGAAACGAAAAAAGTCACATTTTAATAGGCAACTCCATACAAGTTTGAGTGGTTACATTGAAAATTTAGTTTGCAAAAAAGTTTCCCAAATTGGTTTTGTATTGCACTTTTTACTATTTTGGGTGCTTCAAAATGATGTTTTGAAGAGTCTCTGAAAAAAACTTGTTTTGACCGACTCGACCCAGTCGAAACGAAAAACGTCACATTTTAATAGGCAACTCCATACAAGTTTGAGTGGTAACATTGAAAATTTAGTTTGCAAAAAAGTTTCCCAAATTGGTTTTGTATTGCACTTTTTACAATTTTGGGTGCTTTAACATGATGTTTTGAAGAGTCTCTGAAAAAAACTTGTTTTGACCGACTCGACCCAGTCGAAACGAAAAAAGTCACATTTTAATAGGCAGCTCCATACAAGTTTGAGTGGTTACATTGAAAATTTAGTTTGCAAAAAAGTTTCCCAAATTGGTTTTGTATTGCACTTTTTACTATTTTGGGTGCTTCAAAATGATGTTTTGAAGAGTCTCTGAAAAAAACTTGTTTTGACCGACTCGACCCAGTCGAAACGAAAAACGTCACATTTTAATAGGCAACTCCATACAAGTTTGAGTGGTAACATTGAAAATTTAGTTTGCAAAAAAGTTTCCCAAATTGGTTTTGTATTGCACTTTTTACAATTTTGGGTGCTTTAACATGATGTTTTGAAGAGTCTCTGAAAAAAACTTGTTTTGACCGACTCGACCCAGTCGAAACGAAAAAAGTCACATTTTAATAGGCAGCTCCATACAAGTTTGAGTGGTTACATTGAAAATTTAGTTTGCAAAAAAGTTTCCCAAATTGGTTTTGTATTGCACTTTTTACTATTTTGGGTGCTTCAAAATGATGTTTTGAAGAGTCTCTGAAAAAAACTTGTTTTGACCGACTCGACCCAGTCGAAACGAAAAAAGTCACATTTTAATAGGCAACTCCATACAAGTTTGAGTGGTTACATTGAAAATTTAGTTTGCAAAAAAGTTTCCCAAATTGGTTTTGTATTGCACTTTTTACTATTTTGGGTGCTTCAAAATGATGTTTTGAAGAGTCTCTGAAAAAAACTTGTTTTGACCGACTCGACCCAGTCGAAACGAAAAACGTCACATTTTAATAGGCAACTCCATACAAGTTTGAGTGGTAACATTGAAAATTTAGTTTGCAAAAAAGTTTCCCAAATTGGTTTTGTATTGCACTTTTTACAATTTTGGGTGCTTTAACATGATGTTTTGAAGAGTCTCTGAAAAAAACTTGTTTTGACCGACTCGACCCAGTCGAAACGAAAAAAGTCACATTTTAATAGGCAGCTCCATACAAGTTTGAGTGGTTACATTGAAAATTTAGTTTGCAAAAAAGTTTCCCAAATTGGTTTTGTATTGCACTTTTTACTATTTTGGGTGCTTCAAAATGATGTTTTGAAGAGTCTCTGAAAAAAACTTGTTTTGACCGACTCGACCCAGTCGAAACGAAAAAAGTCACATTTTAATAGGCAACTCCATACAAGTTTGAGTGGTAACATTGAAAATTTAGTTTGCAAAAAAGTTTCCCAAATTGGTTTTGTATTGCACTTTTTACTATTTTGGGTGCTTCAAAATGATGTTTTGAAGAGTCTCTGAAAAAAACTTGTTTTGACCGACTCGACCCAGTCGAAACGAAAAAAGTCACATTTTAATAGGCAGCTCCATACAAGTTTGACTGGTTACATTGAAAATTTAGTTTGCAAAAAAGTTTCCCAAATTGGTTTTGTATTGCACTTTTTACTATTTTGGGTGTTAAAATGATGTTTTGAAGAGTCTCTGAAAAAAACTTGTTTTGACCGACTCGACCCAGTCGAAACGAAAAAAGTCACATTTTAATAGGCAACTCCATACAAGTTTGACTGGTAACATTAGAAATTAAGTTTGCAAAAAAGTTTCCCAAATTGGTTTTGTATTGCACTTTTTACTATTTTGGGTGCTTTAAAATGATGTTTTGAAGAGTCTCTGAAAAAAACTTGTTTTGACCGACTCGACCCAGTCGAAACGAAAAAAGTCACATTTTAATAGGCAACTCCATTCAAGTTTGACTGGTAACATTGAAAATTTAGTTTGCAAAAAAGTTTCCCAAATTGGTTTTGTATTGCACTTTTTACAATTTTGGGTGCTTTAACATGATGTTTTGAAGAGTCTCTGAAAAAAACTTGTTTTGACCGACTCGACCCAGTCGAAACGAAAAAAGTCACATTTTAATAGGCAGCTCCATACAAGTTTGAGTGGTTACATTGAAAATTTAGTTTGCAAAAAAGTTTCCCAAATTGGTTTTGTATTGCACTTTTTACTATTTTGGGTGCTTCAAAATGATGTTTTGAAGAGTCTCTGAAAAAAACTTGTTTTGACCGACTCGACCCAGTCGAAACGAAAAAAGTCACATTTTAATAGGCAACTCCATACAAGTTTGAGTGGTTACATTGAAAATTTAGTTTGCAAAAAAGTTTCCCAAATTGGTTTTGTATTGCACTTTTTACTATTTTGGGTGCTTTAAAATGATGTTTTGAAGAGTCTCTGAAAAAAACTTGTTTTGACCGACTCGACCCAGTCGAAACGAAAAAAGTCACATTTTAATAGGCAACTCCAAACAAGTTTGAGTGGTTACATTGAAAATTTAGTTTGCAAAAAAGTTTCCCAAATTGGTTTTGTATTGCACTTTTTACTATTTTGGGTGCTTCAAAATGATGTTTTGAAGAGTCTCTGAAAAAAACTTGTTTTGACCGACTCGACCCAGTCGAAACGAAAAACGTCACATTTTAATAGGCAACTCCATACAAGTTTGAGTGGTAACATTGAAAATTTAGTTTGCAAAAAAGTTTCCCAAATTGGTTTTGTATTGCACTTTTTACAATTTTGGGTGCTTTAACATGATGTTTTGAAGAGTCTCTGAAAAAAACTTGTTTTGACCGACTCGACCCAGTCGAAACGAAAAAAGTCACATTTTAATAGGCAGCTCCATACAAGTTTGAGTGGTTACATTGAAAATTTAGTTTGCAAAAAAGTTTCCCAAATTGGTTTTGTATTGCACTTTTTACTATTTTGGGTGCTTCAAAATGATGTTTTGAAGAGTCTCTGAAAAAAACTTGTTTTGACCGACTCGACCCAGTCGAAACGAAAAAAGTCACATTTTAATAGGCAACTCCATACAAGTTTGAGTGGTTACATTGAAAATTTAGTTTGCAAAAAAGTTTCCCAAATTGGTTTTGTATTGCACTTTTTACTATTTTGGGTGCTTCAAAATGATGTTTTGAAGAGTCTCTGAAAAAAACTTGTTTTGACCGACTCGACCCAGTCGAAACGAAAAACGTCACATTTTAATAGGCAACTCCATACAAGTTTGAGTGGTAACATTGAAAATTTAGTTTGCAAAAAAGTTTCCCAAATTGGTTTTGTATTGCACTTTTTACAATTTTGGGTGCTTTAACATGATGTTTTGAAGAGTCTCTGAAAAAAACTTGTTTTGACCGACTCGACCCAGTCGAAACGAAAAAAGTCACATTTTAATAGGCAGCTCCATACAAGTTTGAGTGGTTACATTGAAAATTTAGTTTGCAAAAAAGTTTCCCAAATTGGTTTTGTATTGCACTTTTTAATATTTTGGGTGCTTCAAAATGATGTTTTGAAGAGTCTCTGAAAAAAACTTGTTTTGACCGACTCGACCCAGTCGAAACGAAAAAAGTCACATTTTAATAGGCAACTCCATACAAGTTTGAGTGGTAACATTGAAAATTTAGTTTGCAAAAAAGTTTCCCAAATTGGTTTTGTATTGCACTTTTTACTATTTTGGGTGCTTCAAAATGATGTTTTGAAGAGTCTCTGAAAAAAACTTGTTTTGACCGACTCGACCCAGTCGAAACGAAAAAAGTCACATTTTAATAGGCAGCTCCATACAAGTTTGACTGGTTACATTGAAAATTTAGTTTGCAAAAAAGTTTCCCAAATTGGTTTTGTATTGCACTTTTTACTATTTTGGGTGTTAAAATGATGTTTTGAAGAGTCTCTGAAAAAAACTTGTTTTGACCGACTCGACCCAGTCGAAACGAAAAAAGTCACATTTTAATAGGCAACTCCATACAAGTTTGACTGGTAACATTAGAAATTAAGTTTGCAAAAAAGTTTCCCAAATTGGTTTTGTATTGCACTTTTTACTATTTTGGGTGCTTTAAAATGATGTTTTGAAGAGTCTCTGAAAAAAACTTGTTTTGACCGACTCGACCCAGTCGAAACGAAAAAAGTCACATTTTAATAGGCAACTCCATTCAAGTTTGACTGGTAACATTGAAAATTTAGTTTGCAAAAAAGTTTCCCAAATTGGTTTTGTATTGCACTTTTTACTATTTTGGGTGCTTCAAAATGATGTTTTGAAGAGTCTCTGAAAAAAACTTGTTTTGACCGACTCGACCCAGTCGAAACGAAAAACGTCACATTTTAATAGGCAACTCCATACAAGTTTGAGTGGTAACATGAAAATTTAGTTTGCAAAAAAGTTTCCCAAATTGGTTTTGTATTGCACTTTTTACAATTTTGGGTGCTTTAACATGATGTTTTGAAGAGTCTCTGAAAAAAACTTGTTTTGACCGACTCGACCCAGTCGAAACGAAAAAAGTCACATTTTAATAGGCAGCTCCATACAAGTTTGAGTGGTTACATTGAAAATTTAGTTTGCAAAAAAGTTTCCCAAATTGGTTTTGTATTGCACTTTTTACTATTTTGGGTGCTTCAAAATGATGTTTTGAAGAGTCTCTGAAAAAAACTTGTTTTGACCGACTCGACCCAGTCGAAACGAAAAAAGTCACATTTTAATAGGCAACTCCATACAAGTTTGAGTGGTTACATTGAAAATTTAGTTTGCAAAAAAGTTTCCCAAATTGGTTTTGTATTGCACTTTTTACTATTTTGGGTGCTTCAAAATGATGTTTTGAAGAGTCTCTGAAAAAAACTTGTTTTGACCGACTCGACCCAGTCGAAACGAAAAAAGTCACATTTTAATAGGCAGCTCCATACAAGTTTGAGTGGTTACATTGAAAATTTAGTTTGCAAAAAAGTTTCCCAAATTGGTTTTGTATTGCACTTTTTACTATTTTGGGTGCTTCAAAATGATGTTTTGAAGAGTCTCTGAAAAAAACTTGTTTTGACCGACTCGACCCAGTCGAAACGAAAAAAGTCACATTTTAATAGGCAACTCCATACAAGTTTGAGTGGTAACATTGAAAATTTAGTTTGCAAAAAAGTTTCCCAAATTGGTTTTGTATTGCACTTTTTACTATTTTGGGTGCTTCAAAATGATGTTTTGAAGAGTCTCTGAAAAAAACTTGTTTTGACCGACTCGACCCAGTCGAAACGAAAAAAGTCACATTTTAATAGGCAGCTCCATACAAGTTTGACTGGTTACATTGAAAATTTAGTTTGCAAAAAAGTTTCCCAAATTGGTTTTGTATTGCACTTTTTACTATTTTGGGTGTTAAAATGATGTTTTGAAGAGTCTCTGAAAAAAACTTGTTTTGACCGACTCGACCCAGTCGAAACGAAAAAAGTCACATTTTAATAGGCAACTCCATACAAGTTTGACTGGTAACATTAGAAATTAAGTTTGCAAAAAAGTTTCCCAAATTGGTTTTGTATTGCACTTTTTACTATTTTGGGTGCTTTAAAATGATGTTTTGAAGAGTCTCTGAAAAAAACTTGTTTTGACCGACTCGACCCAGTCGAAACGAAAAAAGTCACATTTTAATAGGCAACTCCATTCAAGTTTGACTGGTAACATTGAAAATTTAGTTTGCAAAAAAGTTTCCCAAATTGGTTTTGTATTGCACTTTTTACTATTTTGGGTGCTTCAAAATGATGTTTTGAAGAGTCTCTGAAAAAAACTTGTTTTGACCGACTCGACCCAGTCGAAACGAAAAACGTCACATTTTAATAGGCAACTCCATACAAGTTTGAGTGGTAACATTGAAAATTTAGTTTGCAAAAAAGTTTCCCAAATTGGTTTTGTATTGCACTTTTTACAATTTTGGGTGCTTTAACATGATGTTTTGAAGAGTCTCTGAAAAAAACTTGTTTTGACCGACTCGACCCAGTTGAAACGAAAAAAGTCACATTTTAATAGGCAGCTCCATACAAGTTTGAGTGGTTACATTGAAAATTTAGTTTGCAAAAAAGTTTCCCAAATTGGTTTTGTATTGCACTTTTTACTATTTTGGGTGCTTCAAAATGATGTTTTGAAGAGTCTCTGAAAAAAACTTGTTTTGACCGACTCGACCCAGTCGAAACGAAAAAAGTCACATTTTAATAGGCAACTCCATACAAGTTTGAGTGGTTACATTGAAAATTTAGTTTGCAAAAAAGTTTCCCAAATTGGTTTTGTATTGCACTTTTTACTATTTTGGGTGCTTCAAAATGATGTTTTGAAGAGTCTCTGAAAAAAACTTGTTTTGACCGACTCGACCCAGTCGAAACGAAAAACGTCACATTTTAATAGGCAACTCCATACAAGTTTGAGTGGTAACATTGAAAATTTAGTTTGCAAAAAAGTTTCCCAAATTGGTTTTGTATTGCACTTTTTACAATTTTGGGTGCTTTAACATGATGTTTTGAAGAGTCTCTGAAAAAAACTTGTTTTGACCGACTCGACCCAGTCGAAACGAAAAAAGTCACATTTTAATAGGCAGCTCCATACAAGTTTGAGTGGTTACATTGAAAATTTAGTTTGCAAAAAAGTTTCCCAAATTGGTTTTGTATTGCACTTTTTACTATTTTGGGTGCTTCAAAATGATGTTTTGAAGAGTCTCTGAAAAAAACTTGTTTTGACCGACTCGACCCAGTCGAAACGAAAAACGTCACATTTTAATAGGCAACTCCATACAAGTTTGAGTGGTAACATTGAAAATTTAGTTTGCAAAAAAGTTTCCCAAATTGGTTTTGTATTGCACTTTTTACAATTTTGGGTGCTTTAACATGATGTTTTGAAGAGTCTCTGAAAAAAACTTGTTTTGACCGACTCGACCCAGTCGAAACGAAAAAAGTCACATTTTAATAGGCAGCTCCATACAAGTTTGAGTGGTTACATTGAAAATTTAGTTTGCAAAAAAGTTTCCCAAATTGGTTTTGTATTGCACTTTTTACTATTTTGGGTGCTTCAAAATGATGTTTTGAAGAGTCTCTGAAAAAAACTTGTTTTGACCGACTCGACCCAGTCGAAACGAAAAAAGTCACATTTTAATAGGCAACTCCATACAAGTTTGAGTGGTTACATTGAAAATTTAGTTTGCAAAAAAGTTTCCCAAATTGGTTTTGTATTGCACTTTTTACTATTTTGGGTGCTTCAAAATGATGTTTTGAAGAGTCTCTGAAAAAAACTTGTTTTGACCGACTCGACCCAGTCGAAACGAAAAACGTCACATTTTAATAGGCAACTCCATACAAGTTTGAGTGGTAACATTGAAAATTTAGTTTGCAAAAAAGTTTCCCAAATTGGTTTTGTATTGCACTTTTTACAATTTTGGGTGCTTTAACATGATGTTTTGAAGAGTCTCTGAAAAAAACTTGTTTTGACCGACTCGACCCAGTCGAAACGAAAAAAGTCACATTTTAATAGGCAGCTCCATACAAGTTTGAGTGGTTACATTGAAAATTTAGTTTGCAAAAAAGTTTCCCAAATTGGTTTTGTATTGCACTTTTTACTATTTTGGGTGCTTCAAAATGATGTTTTGAAGAGTCTCTGAAAAAAACTTGTTTTGACCGACTCGACCCAGTCGAAACGAAAAAAGTCACATTTTAATAGGCAACTCCATACAAGTTTGAGTGGTAACATTGAAAATTTAGTTTGCAAAAAAGTTTCCCAAATTGGTTTTGTATTGCACTTTTTACTATTTTGGGTGCTTCAAAATGATGTTTTGAAGAGTCTCTGAAAAAAACTTGTTTTGACCGACTCGACCCAGTCGAAACGAAAAAAGTCACATTTTAATAGGCAGCTCCATACAAGTTTGACTGGTTACATTGAAAATTTAGTTTGCAAAAAAGTTTCCCAAATTGGTTTTGTATTGCACTTTTTACTATTTTGGGTGTTAAAATGATGTTTTGAAGAGTCTCTGAAAAAAACTTGTTTTGACCGACTCGACCCAGTCGAAACGAAAAAAGTCACATTTTAATAGGCAACTCCATACAAGTTTGACTGGTAACATTAGAAATTAAGTTTGCAAAAAAGTTTCCCAAATTGGTTTTGTATTGCACTTTTTACTATTTTGGGTGCTTTAAAATGATGTTTTGAAGAGTCTCTGAAAAAAACTTGTTTTGACCGACTCGACCCAGTCGAAACGAAAAAAGTCACATTTTAATAGGCAACTCCATTCAAGTTTGACTGGTAACATTGAAAATTTAGTTTGCAAAAAAGTTTCCCAAATTGGTTTTGTATTGCACTTTTTACTATTTTGGGTGCTTCAAAATGATGTTTTGAAGAGTCTCTGAAAAAAACTTGTTTTGACCGACTCGACCCAGTCGAAACGAAAAACGTCACATTTTAATAGGCAACTCCATACAAGTTTGAGTGGTAACATTGAAAATTTAGTTTGCAAAAAAGTTTCCCAAATTGGTTTTGTATTGCACTTTTTACAATTTTGGGTGCTTTAACATGATGTTTTGAAGAGTCTCTGAAAAAAACTTGTTTTGACCGACTCGACCCAGTCGAAACGAAAAAAGTCACATTTTAATAGGCAGCTCCATACAAGTTTGAGTGGTTACATTGAAAATTTAGTTTGCAAAAAAGTTTCCCAAATTGGTTTTGTATTGCACTTTTTACTATTTTGGGTGCTTTAAAATGATGTTTTGAAGAGTCTCTGAAAAAAACTTGTTTTGACCGACTCGACCCAGTTGACACGGCAAAAGTCACATTTTAATAGGCAGCTCCATACAAGTTTGACTGGTAACATTGAAAATTTAGTTTGCAAAAAACTTTCCCAAATTGGTTTTGTATTGCACTTTTTACTATTTTGGGTGCTTTAAAATGATGTTTTGAAGAGTCTCTGAAAAAAACTTGTCGACTCGACCCAGTTGAAACGAAAAAAGTCACATTTTAATAGGCAACTCCATACAAGTTTGAGTGGTAACATTGAAAATTTAGTTTGCAAAAAAGTTTCCCAAATTGGTTTTGTATTGAACTTTTTACTATTTTGGGTGCTTCAAAATGATGTTTTGAAGAGTCTCTGAAAAAAACTTGTTTTGACCGACTCGACCCAGTCGAAACGAAAAAAGTCACATTTTAATAGGCAACTCCATACAAGTTTGAGTGGTTACATTGAAAATTTAGTTTGCAAAAAAGTTTCCCAAATTGGTTTTGTATTGCACTTTTTACTATTTTGGGTGCTTCAAAATGATGTTTTGAAGAGTCTCTGAAAAAAACTTGTTTTGACCGACTCGACCCAGTCGAAACGAAAAACGTCACATTTTAATAGGCAACTCCATACAAGTTTGAGTGGTAACATTGAAAATTTAGTTTGCAAAAAAGTTTCCCAAATTGGTTTTGTATTGCACTTTTTACAATTTTGGGTGCTTTAACATGATGTTTTGAAGAGTCTCTGAAAAAAACTTGTTTTGACCGACTCGACCCAGTCGAAACGAAAAAAGTCACATTTTAATAGGCAGCTCCATACAAGTTTGAGTGGTTACATTGAAAATTTAGTTTGCAAAAAAGTTTCCCAAATTGGTTTTGTATTGCACTTTTTACTATTTTGGGTGCTTCAAAATGATGTTTTGAAGAGTCTCTGAAAAAAACTTGTTTTGACCGACTCGACCCAGTCGAAACGAAAAAAGTCACATTTTAATAGGCAACTCCATACAAGTTTGAGTGGTTACATTGAAAATTTAGTTTGCAAAAAAGTTTCCCAAATTGGTTTTGTATTGCACTTTTTACTATTTTGGGTGCTTCAAAATGATGTTTTGAAGAGTCTCTGAAAAAAACTTGTTTTGACCGACTCGACCCAGTCGAAACGAAAAACGTCACATTTTAATAGGCAACTCCATACAAGTTTGAGTGGTAACATTGAAAATTTAGTTTGCAAAAAAGTTTCCCAAATTGGTTTTGTATTGCACTTTTTACAATTTTGGGTGCTTTAACATGATGTTTTGAAGAGTCTCTGAAAAAAACTTGTTTTGACCGACTCGACCCAGTCGAAACGAAAAAAGTCACATTTTAATAGGCAGCTCCATACAAGTTTGAGTGGTTACATTGAAAATTTAGTTTGCAAAAAAGTTTCCCAAATTGGTTTTGTATTGCACTTTTTACTATTTTGGGTGCTTCAAAATGATGTTTTGAAGAGTCTCTGAAAAAAACTTGTTTTGACCGACTCGACCCAGTCGAAACGAAAAAAGTCACATTTTAATAGGCAACTCCATACAAGTTTGAGTGGTAACATTGAAAATTTAGTTTGCAAAAAAGTTTCCCAAATTGGTTTTGTATTGCACTTTTTACTATTTTGGGTGCTTCAAAATGATGTTTTGAAGAGTCTCTGAAAAAAACTTGTTTTGACCGACTCGACCCAGTCGAAACGAAAAAAGTCACATTTTAATAGGCAGCTCCATACAAGTTTGACTGGTTACATTGAAAATTTAGTTTGCAAAAAAGTTTCCCAAATTGGTTTTGTATTGCACTTTTTACTATTTTGGGTGTTAAAATGATGTTTTGAAGAGTCTCTGAAAAAAACTTGTTTTGACCGACTCGACCCAGTCGAAACGAAAAAAGTCACATTTTAATAGGCAACTCCATACAAGTTTGAGTGGTAACATTGAAAATTTAGTTTGCAATAAAGTTTCCCAAATTGGTTTTGTATTGCACTTTTTACTATTTTGGGTGCTTTAAAATGATGTTTCGAAGAGTCTCTGAAAAAAACTTGTTTTGACCGACTCGACCCAGTCGAAACGAAAAAAGTCACATTTTAATAGGCAACTCCATACAAGTTTGAGTGGTAACATTGAAAATTTAGTTTGCAAAAAAGTTTCCCAAATTGGTTTTGTATTGCACTTTTTACTATTTTGGGTGTTAAAATGATGTTTTGAAGAGTCTCTGAAAAAAACTTGTTTTGACCGACTCGACCCAGTCGAAACGAAAAAAGTCACATTTTAATAGGCAGCTCCATACAAGTTTGAGTGGTAACATTGAAAATTTAGTTTGCAAAAACGTTTCCCAAATTGGTTTTGTATTGCACTTTTTACTATTTTGGGTGCTTTAAAATGATGTTTTGAAGAGTCTCTGAAAAAAACTTGTTTTGACCGACTCGACCTAGTCGAAACGAAAAAAGTCACATTTCAATAGGCAACTCCATACAAGTTTGAGTGGTAACATTGAAAATTTAGTTTGCAAAAAAGTTTCCCAAATTGGTTTTGTATTGCACTTTTTACTATTTTGGGTGCTTCAAAATGATGTTTTGAAGAGTCTCTGAAAAAAACTTGTTTTGACCGACTCGACCCAGTCGAAACGAAAAAAGTCACATTTTAATAGGCAGCTCCATACAAGTTTAACTGGTTACATTGAAAATTTAGTTTGCAAAAAAGTTTCCCAAATTGGTTTTGTATTGCACTTTTTACTATTTTGGGTGCTTCAAAATGATGTTTTGAAGAGTCTCTGAAAAAAACTTGTTTTGACCGACTCGACCCAGTCGAAACGAAAAAAGTCACATTTTAATAGGCAACTCCATTCAAGTTTGACTGGTAACATGGGAAATTTAGTTTGCAAAAAAGTTTCCCAAATTGGTTTTGTATTGCACTTTTTACTATTTTGGGTGTTAAAATGATGTTTTGAAGAGTCTCTGAAAAAAACTTGTTTTGACCGACTCGACCCAGTCGAAACGAAAAAAGTCACATTTTAATAGGCAGCTCCATACAAGTTTGAGTGGTAACATTGAAAATTTAGTTTGCAAAAACGTTTCCCAAATTGGTTTTGTATTGCACTTTTTACTATTTTGGGTGCTTTAAAATGATGTTTTGAAGAGTCTCTGAAAAAAACTTGTTTTGACCGACTCGACCCAGTCGAAACGAAAAAAGTCACATTTTAATAGGCAACTCCATACAAGTTTGAGTGGTAACATTGAAAATTTAGTTTGCAAAAAAGTTTCCCAAATTGGTTTTGTATTGCACTTTTTACTATTTTGGGTGCTTCAAAATGATGTTTTGAAGAGTCTCTGAAAAAAACTTGTTTTGACCGACTCGACCCAGTCGAAACGAAAAAAGTCACATTTTAATAGGCAACTCCATACAAGTTTGAGTGGTAACATTGAAAATTTAGTTTGCAAAAAAGTTTCCCAAATTGGTTTTGTATTGCACTTTTTACTATTTTGGGTGCTAAAATGATGTTTTGAAGAGTCTCTGAAAAAAACTTGTTTTGACCGACTCGACCCAGTCGAAACGAAAAAAGTCACATTTTAATAGGCAGCTCCATACAAGTTTGAGTGGTAACATTGAAAATTTAGTTTGCAAAAACGTTTCCCAAATTGGTTTTGTATTGCACTTTTTACTATTTTGGGTGCTTTAAAATGATGTTTTGAAGAGTCTCCGAAAAAAAATTGTTTTGACCGACTCGACCTAGTCGAAACGAAAAAAGTCACATTTCAATAGGCAACTCCATACAAGTTTGAGTGGTAACATTGAAAATTTAGTTTGCAATAAAGTTTCCCAAATTGGTTTTGTATTGCACTTTTTACTATTTTGGGTGCTTTAAAATGATGTTTTGAAGAGTCTCTGAAAAAAACTTGTTTTGACCGACTCGACCCAGTCGAAACGAAAAAAGTCACATTTTAATAGGCAACTCCATACAAGTTTGAGTGGTAACATTGAAAATTTAGTTTGCAAAAAAGTTTCCCAAATTGGTTTTGTATTGCACTTTTTACTATTTTGGGTGCTTTAACATGATGTTTTGAAGAGTCTCTGAAAAAAACTTGTTTTGACCGACTCGACCCAGTTGACACGGAAAAAGTCACATTTTGATAGGCAACTCCATACAAGTTTGAGTGGTAACATTGAAAATTCAGTTTGCAAAAACGTTTCCCAAATTGGTTTTGTATTGCACTTTTTACTATTTTGGGTGCTTTAAAATGATGTTTTGAAGAGTCTCTGAAAAAAACTTGTTTTGACCGACTCGACCCAGTTGACACGGAAAAAGTCAAATTTTAATAGGCAGCTCCATACAAGTTTGACTGGTAACATTGAAAATTTAGTTGGCAAAAAAGTTTCCCAAATTGGTTTTGTATTGCACTTTTTACTATTTTGGGTGCTTTAAAATGATGTGTTGAAGAGTCTCTGAATAAAACTTGTTTTGACCGACTCGACCCAGTTGACACGGAAAAAGTCACATTTTAATAGGCAACTCCATACAAGTTTGAGTGGTAACATTGAAAATTTAGTTTGCAAAAAAGTTTCCCAAGTTGGTTTTGTATTGCACTTTTTACTATTTTGGGTGCTTTAAAATGATGTTTTGAAGAGTTTCTGAAAAAAACTTGTTTTGACCGACTCGACCCAGTCGAAACGAAAAAAGTCACATTTCAATAGGCAACTCCATACAAGTTTGACTGGTAACATTGAAAATTTAGTTTGCAAAAAAGTTTCCCAAATTGGTTTTGTATTGCACTTTTTACTATTTTGGGTGCTTCAAAATGATGTTTTGAAGAGTCTCTGAAAAAAACTTGTTTTGACCGACTCGACCCAGTCGAAACGAAAAAAGTCACATTTTAATAGGCAGCTCCATACAAGTTTGACTGGTAACATTGAAAATTTAGTTGGCAAAAAAGTTTCCCAAATTGGTTTTGTATTGCACTTTTTACTATTTTGGGTGCTTCAAAATGATGTTTTGAAGAGTCTCTGAAAAAAACTTGTTTTGACCGACTCGACCCAGTCGAAACGAAAAAAGTCACATTTTAATAGGCAGCTCCATACAAGTTTGACTGGTAACATTGAAAATTTAGTTTGCAAAAAAGTTTCCCAAGTTGGTTTTGTATTGCACTTTTTACTATTTTGGGTGCTTTAAAATGATGTTTTGAAGAGTTTCTGAAAAAAACTTGTTTTGACCGACTCGACCCAGTCGAAACGAAAAAAGTCACATTTCAATAGGCAACTCCATACAAGTTTGACTGGTAACATTGAAAATTTAGTTTGCAATAAAGTTTCCCAAGTTGGTTTTGTATTGCACTTTTTACTATTTTGGGTGCTTTAAAATGATGTTTTGAAGAGTCTCTGAAAAAAACTTGTTTTGACCGACTCGACCCAGTCGAAACGAAAAAAGTCACATTTTAATAGGCAGCTCCATACAAGTTTGACTGGTAACATTGAAAATTTAGTTTGCAAAAAAGTTTCCCAAATTGGTTTTGTATTGCACTTTTAACTATTTTGGGTGCTTTAAAATGATGTTTTGAAGAGTCTCTGAAAAAAACTTGTTTTGACCGACTCGACCTAGTCGAAACGGAAAAAGTCACATTTTAATAGGCAGCTCCATACAAGTTTGAGTGGTAACATTGAAAATTTAGTTTGCAAAAAAGTTTCCCAAATTGGTTTTGTATTGCACTTTTTACTATTTTGGGTGCTTTAAAATGATGTTTTGAAGAGTTTCTGAAAAAAACTTGTTTTGACCGACTCGACCCAGTCGAAACGAAAAAAGTCACATTTTAATAGGCAGCTCCATACAAGTTTGACTGGTAACATTGAAAATTTAGTTTGCAATAAAGTTTCCCAAGTTGGTTTTGTATTGCACTTTTTACTATTTTGGGTGCTTTAAAATGATGTTTTGAAGAGTTTCTGAAAAAAACTTGTTTTGACCGACTCGACCCAGTCGAAACGAAAAAAGTCACATTTTAATAGGCAGCTCCATACAAGTTTGACTGGTAACATTGAAAATTTAGTTGGCAAAAAAGTTTCCCAAATTGGTTTTGTATTGCACTTTTAACTATTTTGGGTGCTTTAAAATGATGTTTTGAAGAGTCTCTGAAAAAAACTTGTTTTGACCGACTCGACCCAGTCGAAACGAAAAAAGTCACATTTTAATAGGCAGCTCCATACAAGTTTGACTGGTAACATTGAAAATTTAGTTTGCAAAAAAGTTTCCCAAGTTGGTTTTGTATTGCACTTTTTACTATTTTGGGTGCTTTAAAATGATGTTTTGAAGAGTTTCTGAAAAAAACTTGTTTTGACCGACTCGACCCAGTCGAAACGAAAAAAGTCACATTTCAATAGGCAACTCCATACAAGTTTGACTGGTAACATTGAAAATTTAGTTTGCAATAAAGTTTCCCAAATTGGTTTTGTATTGCACTTTTTACTATTTTGGGTGCTTCAAAATGATGTTTTGAAGAGTCTCTGAAAAAAACTTGTTTTGACCGACTCGACCCAGTCGAAACGAAAAAAGTCACATTTTAATAGGCAACTCCATTCAAGTTTGACTGGTAACATTGGAAATTTAGTTTGCAAAAAAGTTTCCCAAATTGGTTTTGTATTGCACTTTTTACTATTTTGGGTGCTTTAAAATGATGTTTTGAAGAGTCTCTGAAAAAAACTTGTTTTGACCGACTCGACCCAGTCGAAACGAAAAAAGTCACATTTTAATAGGCAACTCCATACAAGTTTGAGTGGTAACATTGAAAATTTAGTTTGCAAAAAAGTTTCCCAAATTGGTTTTGTATTGCACTTTTAACTATTTTGGGTGCTTTAAAATAATGTTTTGAAGAGTCTCTGAAAAAAACTTGTTTTGACCGACTCGACCCAGTTGACACGGAAAAAGTCACATTTTAATAGGCAACTCCATACAAGTTTGACTGGTAACATTGGAAATTTAGTTTGCAAAAAAGTTTCCCAAACTGGTTTTGTATTGCATTTTTAACTATTTTGGGTGCTTTAAAATGATGTTTTTAAGAGTCTCTGAAAAAAACTTGTTTTGACCGACTCGACCCAGTTGACACGGAAAAAGTCACATTTTAATAGGCAACTCCATACAAGTTTGAGTGGTAACATTGAAAATTTAGTTTGCAAAAAAGTTTCCCAAATTGGTTTTGTATTGCACTTTTAACTATTTTGGGTGCTTTAAAATGATGTTTTGAAGAGTCTCTGAAAAAAACTTGTTTTGACCGACTCGACCCAGTCGAAACGAAAAAAGTCACATTTTAATAGGCAGCTCCATACAAGTTTGAGTGGTAACATTGAAAATTTAGTTTGCAAAAAAGTTTCCCAAACTGGTTTTGTATTGCACTTTTTACTATTTTGGGTGCTTTAAAATGATGTTTTTAAGAGTCTCTGAAAAAAACTTGTTTTGACCGACTCGACCCAGTTGACACGAAAAAAGTCACATTTTAATAGGCAGCTCCATACAAGTTTGACTGGTAACATTGAAAATTTAGTTTGCAAAAAAGTTTCCCAAATTGGTTTTGTATTGCAGTTTTTACTATTTTGGGTGCTTTAAAATGATGTTTTGAAGAGTCTCTGAAAAAAACTTGTTTTGACCGACTCGACCCAGTCGAAACGAAAAAAGTCACATTTTAATAGGCAACTCCATACAAGTTTGAGTGGTAACATTGAAAATTTAGTTTGCAAAAAAGTTTCCCAAATTGGTTTTGTATTGCACTTTTTACTATTTTGGGTGCTTTAAAATGATGTTTTGAAGAGTCTCTGAAAAAAACTTGTTTTGACCGACTCGACCCAGTCGAAACGAAAAAAGTCACATTTTAATAGGCAGCTCCATACAAGTTTGAGTGGTAACATTGAAAATTTAGTTTGCAAAAAAGTTTCCCAAACTGGTTTTGTATTGCATTTTTAACTATTTTGGGTGCTTTAAAAAGATGTTTTTAAGAGTCTCTGAAAAAAACTTGTTTTGACCGACTCGACCCAGTTGACACGGAAAAAGTCACATTTTAATAGGCAACTCCATACAAGTTTGAGTGGTAACATTGAAAATTTAGTTTGCAAAAAAGTTTCCCAAATTGGTTTTGTATTGCACTTTTAACTATTTTGGGTGCTTTAAAATGATGTTTTGAAGAGTCTCTGAAAAAAACTTGTTTTGACCGACTCGACCCAGTCGAAACGAAAAAAGTCACATTTTAATAGGCAGCTCCATACAAGTTTGAGTGGTAACATTGAAAATTTAGTTTGCAAAAAAGTTTCCCAAACTGGTTTTGTATTGCACTTTTTACTATTTTGGGTGCTTTAAAATGATGTTTTTAAGAGTCTCTGAAAAAAACTTGTTTTGACCGACTCGACCCAGTTGACACGGAAAAAGTCACATTTTAATAGGCAGCTCCATACAAGTTTGACTGGTAACATTGAAAATTTAGTTGGCAAAAAAGTTTCCCAAATTGGTTTTGTATTGCACTTTTTACTATTTTGGGTGCTTTAAAATGATGTTTTGAAGAGTCTCTGAAGAAAACTTGTTTTGACCGACACGACCCAGTTGACACGGAAAAAGTCACTTTTAATAGGCAACTCCATACAAGTTTGACTGGTAACATTGAAAATTTAGTTTGCAAAAAAGTTTCCCAAATTGGTTTTGTATTGCACTTTTTACTATTTTGGGTGCTTCAAAATGATGTTTTGAAGAGTCTCTGAAAAAAACTTGTTTTGACCGACTCGACCCAGTCGAAACGAAAAAAGTCACATTTTAATAGGCAACTTCATACAAGTTTGAGTGGTAACATTGAAAATTTTTTGTGCAAAAAAGTTTCCCAAACTGGTTTTGTATTGCACTTTTTACTATTTTGGGTGCTTTAAAATGATGTTTTGAAGAGTCTCTGAAAAAAACTTGTTTTGACCGACTCGACCCAGTTGACACGGAAAAAGTCACATTTTAATAGGCAACTCCATACAAGTTTGACTGGTAACATTGAAAATTTAGTTGGCAAAAAAGTTTCCCAAATTGGTTTTGTATTGCACTTTTTACTATTTTGGGTGCTTCAAAATGATGTTTTGAAGAGTCTCTGAAAAAAACTTGTTTTGACCGACTCGACCCAGTCGAAACGAAAAAAGTCACATTTTAATAGGCAGCTCCATACAAGTTTGACTGGTAACATTGAAAATTTAGTTTGCAAAAAAGTTTCCCAAATTGGTTTTGTATTGCATTTTTAACTATTTTGGGTGCTTTAAAATGATGTTTTGAAGAGTCTCTGAAAAAAACTTGCTTTGACCGACTCGACCCAGCCGAAACGAAAAAAGTCACATTTTAATAGGCAGCTCCATACAAGTTTGACTGGTAACATTGAAAATTTAGTTTGCAAAAAAGTTTCCCAAATTGGTTTTGTATTGCACTTTTTACTATTTTGGGTGCTTTAAAATGATGTTTTGAAGAGTCTCTGAAAAAAACTTGTTTTGACCGACTCGACCCAGTTGACACGGAAAAAGTCACATTTTAATAGGCAGCTCCATACAAGTTTGACTGGTAACATTGAAAATTTAGTTTGCAAAAAAGTTTCCCAAATTGGTTTTGTATTGCACTTTTTACTATTTTGGGTGCTTTGTAATGATGTTTTGAAGAGTCTCTGAAAAAACTTGTTTTGACCGTTTCGACCCAGTCGAAGCGAAAAAAGTCACATTTTAATAGGCAACTCCATACAAGTTTGAGTGGTAACATTGAAAATTTAGTTTGCAAAAAAGTTTCCCAAATTGGTTTTGTATTGCACTTTTTACTATTTTGGGTGCTTCAAAATGATGTTTTGAAGAGTCTCTGAAAAAAACTTGTTTTGACCGACTCGACCCAGTTGACACGGAAAACGTCACATTTTAATAGGCAGCTCCATACAAGTTTGAGTGGTAACATTGAAAATTTAGTTTGCAAAAAAGTTTCCCAAATTGGTTTTGTATTGCACTTTTTACTATTTTGGGTGCTTCAAAATGATGTTTTGAAGAGTCTCTGAAAAAAACTTGTTTTGACCGACTCGACCCAGTTGACACGGAAAACGTCACATTTTAATAGGCAGCTCCATACAAGTTTGACTGGTAACATTGAAAATTTAGTTTGCAAAAAAGTTTCCCAAATTGGTTTTGTATTGCACTTTTTACTATTTTGGGTGCTTTGTAATGATGTTTTGAAGAGTCTCTGAAAAAACTTGTTTTGACCGTTTCGACCCAGTCGAAGCGAAAAAAGTCACATTTTAATAGGCAACTCCATACAAGTTTGAGTGGTAACATTGAAAATTTAGTTTGCAAAAAAGTTTCCCAAATTGGTTTTGTATTGCACTTTTTACTATTTTGGGTGCTTCAAAATGATGTTTTGAAGAGTCTCTGAAAAAAACTTGTTTTGACCGACTCGACCCAGTTGACACGGAAAACGTCACATTTTAATAGGCAGCTCCATACAAGTTTGACTGGTAACATTGAAAATTTAGTTTGCAAAAAAGTTTCCCAAATTGGTTTTGTATTGCACTTTTTACTATTTTGGGTGCTTTAAAATGATGTTTTGAAGAGTCTCTGAAAAAAACTTGTTTTGACCGACTCGACCCAGTTGACACGGAAAAAGTCACATTTTAATAGGCAGCTCCATACAAGTTTGACTGGTAACATTGAAAATTTAGTTTGCAAAAAAGTTTCCCAAATTGGTTTTGTATTGCACTTTTTACTATTTTGGGTGCTTTAAAATGATGTTTTGAAGAGTCTCTGAAAAAAACTTGTTTTGACCGACTCGACCCAGTTGACACGGAAAAAGTCACATTTTAATAGGCAGCTCCATACAAGTTTGACTGGTAACATTGAAAATTTAGTTTGCAAAAAAGTTTCCCAAATTGGTTTTGTATTGCACTTTTTACTATTTTGGGTGCTTTGTAATGATGTTTTGAAGAGTCTCTGAAAAAACTTGTTTTGACCGTTTCGACCCAGTCGAAGCGAAAAAAGTCACATTTTAATAGGCAACTCCATACAAGTTTGAGTGGTAACATTGAAAATTTAGTTTGCAAAAAAGTTTCCCAAATTGGTTTTGTATTGCACTTTTTACTATTTTGGGTGCTTCAAAATGATGTTTTGAAGAGTCTCTGAAAAAAACTTGTTTTGACCGACTCGACCCAGTTGACACGGAAAACGTCACATTTTAATAGGCAGCTCCATACAAGTTTGAGTGGTAACATTGAAAATTTAGTTTGCAAAAAAGTTTCCCAAATTGGTTTTGTATTGCACTTTTTACTATTTTGGGTGCTTCAAAATGATGTTTTGAAGAGTCTCTGAAAAAAACTTGTTTTGACCGACTCGACCCAGTTGACACGGAAAACGTCACATTTTAATAGGCAGCTCCATACAAGTTTGACTGGTAACATTGAAAATTTAGTTTGCAAAAAAGTTTCCCAAATTGGTTTTGTATTGCACTTTTTACTATTTTGGGTGCTTTAAAATGATGTTGTGAAGAGTCTCTGAAAAAACTTGTTTTGACCGACTCGACCCAGTTGACACGGAAAACGTCACATTTTAATAGGCAGCTCCATACAAGTTTGACTGGTAACATTGAAAATTTAGTTTGCAAAAAAGTTTCCCAAATTGGTTTTGTATTGCACTTTTTACTATTTTGGGTGCTTTAAAATGATGTTGTGAAGAGTCTCTGAAAAAACTTGTTTTGACCGACTCGACCCAGTTGACACGGAAAAAGTCACATTTTAATAGGCAGCTCCATACAAGTTTGACTGGTAACATTGAAAATTTAGTTTGCAAAAAAGTTTATCAAATTGATTGCACTTTTAACAATTTTGGGTGCTTTAAAATGATGTTTTGAAGAGTCTCTGAAAAAAACTTGTTTTGACCGACTCGACCCAGTCGAAACGAAAAAAGTCACATTTTAATAGGCAACTCCATACAAGTTTGAGTGGTAACATTGAAAATTTAGTTTGCAAAAAAGTTTATCAAATTGATTGCACTTTTTACTATTTAGGGTGCTTTAAAATGATGTTTTGAAGAGTCTCTGAAAAAAACTTGCTTTGACCGACTCGACCCAGCCGATACGAAAAAAGTCACATTTTAATAGGCAACTCCATACAAGTTTGACTGGTAACATTGAAAATTTAGTTTGCAAAAAAGTTTCCCAAATTGGTTTTGTATTGCACTTTTTACTATTTTGGGTGCTTTAAAATTATGTTTTGAAGAGTCTCTGAAAAAAACTTGTTTTGACCGACTCGACCCAGTTGACACGGAAAAAGTCACATTTTAATAGGCAACTCCATACAAGTTTGAGTGGTAACATTGAAAATTTAGTTTGCAAAAAAGGTTCCCAAATTGGTTTTGTATTGCACTTTTTACTATTTTGGGTGCTTTAAAATGATGTTTTGAAGAGTCTCTGAAAAAAACTTGTTTTGACCGACTCGACCCAGTCGAAACGAAAAAAGTCACATTTTAATAGGCAGCTCCATACAAGTTTGACTGGTAACATTGAAAATTTAGTTTGCAAAAAAGTTTCCCAAATTGGTTTTGTATTGCATTTTTAACTATTTTGGGTGCTTTAAAATGATGTTTTGAAGAGTCTCTGAAAAAAACTTGCTTTGACCGACTCGACCCAGCCGAAACGAAAAAAGTCACATTTTAATAGGCAGCTCCATACAAGTTTGACTGGTAACATTGAAAATTTAGTTTGCAAAAAAGTTTATCAAATTGATTGCACTTTTTACTATTTTGGGTGCTTTAAAATGATGTTTTGAAGAGTCTCTGAAAAAAACTTGTTTTGACCGACTCGACCCAGTCGAAACGAAAAAAGTCACATTTTAATAGGCAACTCCATACAAGTTTGACTGGTAACATTGAAAATTTAGTTTGCAAAAAAGTTTCCCAAATTGGTTTTGTATTGCACTTTTTACTATTTTGGGTGCTTTAAAATTATGTTTTGAAGAGTCTCTGAAAAAAACTTGTTTTGACCGACTCGACCCAGTTGACACGGAAAAAGTCACATTTTAATAGGCAGCTCCATACAAGTTTGACTGGTAACATTGAAAATTTAGTTTGCAAAAAAGTTTATCAAATTGATTGCACTTTTTACTATTTTGGGTGCTTTAAAATGATGTTTTGAAGAGTCTCTGAAAAAAACTTGTTTTGACCGACTCGACCCAGTCGAAACGAAAAAAGTCACATTTTAATAGGCAGCTCCATACAAGTTTGACTGGTAACATTGAAAATTTAGTTTGCAAAAAAGTTTATCAAATTGATTGCACTTTTTACTATTTTGGGTGCTTTAAAATGATGTTTTGAAGAGTCTCTGAAAAAAACTTGTTTTGACCGACTCGACCCAGTCGAAACGAAAAAAGTCACATTTTAATAGGCAGCTCCATACAAGTTTGACTGGTAACATTGAAAATTTAGTTTGCTAAAAAGTTTCCCAAATTGGTTTTGTATTGCACTTTTTACTATTTTGGGTGCTTTAAAATGATGTTTTGAAGAGTCTCTGAAAAAAACTTGTTTTGACCGACTCGACCCAGTCGAAACGAAAAAAGTCACATTTTAATAGGCAACTCCATACAAGTTTGACTGGTAACATTGAAAATTTAGTTTGCAAAAAAGTTTCCCAAATTGGTTTTGTATTGCACTTTTTACTATTTTGGGTGCTTGAAAATGATGTTTTGAAGAGTCTCTAAAAAAAACTTGTTTTGACCGACTCGACCCAGTCGAAACGAAAAAAGTCACATTTTAATAGGCAACTCCATACAAGTTTACTGGTAACATTGAAAATTTAGTTTGCAAAAAAGTTTATCAAATTGATTGCACTTTTTACTATTTTGGGTGATTTAAAATGATGTTTTGAAGAGTCTCTGAAAAAAACTTGTTTTGACCGACTCGACCCAGTCGAAACGAAAAAAGTCACATTTTAATAGGCAACTCCATACAAGTTTGACTGGTAACATTGAAAATTTAGTTTGCAAAAAAGGTTCCCAAATTGGTTTTGTATTGCACTTTTTACTATTTTGGGTGCTTTAAAATGATGTTTTGAAGAGTCTCTGCGAAAAGCTTGTTTTGACCGACTCGACCCAGTTGACACGGAAAAAGTCACATTTTAATAGGCAGCTCCATACAAGTTTGACTGGTAACATTGAAAATTTAGTTTGCAAAAAAGTTTCCCAAATTGGTTTTGTATTGCACTTTTAACAATTTTGGGTGCTTTAAAATGATGTTTTGAAGAGTCTCTGAAAAAAACTTGTTTTGACCGACTCGACCCAGTTGACACGGAAAAAGTCACATTTTAATAGGCAGCTCCATACAAGTTTGAGTGGTAACAGTGAAAATTTAGTTTGCAAAAAAGGTTCCCAAATTGGTTTTGTATTGCACTTTTAACAATTTTGGGTGCTTTAAAATGATGTTTTGAAGAGTCTCTGAAAAAAACTTGTTTTGACCGACTCGACCCAGTCGAAACGAAAAAAGTCACATTTTAATAGGCAGCTCCATACAAGTTTGAGTGGTAACATTGAAAATTTAGTTTGCAAAAAAGTTTCCCAAATTGGTTTTGTATTGCACTTTTTACTATTTTGGGTGCTTTAAAATGATGTTTTGAAGAGTCTCTGAAAAAAACTTGTTTTGACCGACTCGACCCAGTTGACACGGAAAAAGTCACATTTTAATAGGCAACTCCATACAAGTTTGACTGGTAACATTGAAAATTTAGTTTGCAAAAAAGTTTCCCAGATTGGTTTTGTATTGCATTTTTTACTATTTAGGGTGCTTTAAAATGATGTTTTGAAGAGTCTCTGAAAAAAACTTGCTTTGACCGACTCGACCCAGCCGATACGAAAAAAGTCACATTTTAATAGGCAGCTCCATACAAGTTTGAGTGGTAACATTGAAAATTTAGTTTGCAAAAAAGTTTCCCAAATTGGTTTTGTATTGCACTTTTTACTATTTTGGGTGCTTTAAAATGATGTTTTGAAGAGTCTCTGAAAAAAACTTGTTTTGACCGACTCGACCCAGTTGACACGGAAAAAGTCACATTTTAATAGGCAACTCCATACAAGTTTGACTGGTAACATTGAAAATTTAGTTTGCAAAAAAGTTTCCCAGATTGGTTTTGTATTGCATTTTTTACTATTTAGGGTGCTTTAAAATGATGTTTTGAAGAGTCTCTGAAAAAAACTTGCTTTGACCGACTCGACCCAGCCGAAACGAAAAAAGTCACATTTTAATAGGCAGCTCCATACAAGTTTGACTGGTAACATTGAAAATTTAGTTTGCAAAAAAGTTTCCCAAATTGGTTTTGTATTGCACTTTTTACTATTTTGGGTGCTTTAAAATTATGTTTTGAAGAGTCTCTGAAAAAAACTTGTTTTGACCGAGTCGACCCAGTCGAAACGAAAAATGTCACATTTTAATAGGCAGCTCCATACAAGTTTGACTGGTAACATTGAAAATTTAGTTTGCAAAAAAGTTTCATAAATTGGTTTTGTATTGCACTTTTTACTATTTTGGGTGCTTTAAAATGATGTTTTGAAGAGTCTCTGAAAAAAAACTTGTTTTGACCGACTCGACCCAGTCGAAACGAAAAAAGTCACATTTTAATAGGCAGCTCCATACAAGTTTGAGTGGTAACATTGAAAATTTAGTTTGCAAAAAAGTTTCCCAAATTGGTTTTGTATTGCACTTTTAACTATTTTGGGTGCTTTAAAATAATGTTTTGAAGAGTCTCTGAAAAAAACTTGTTTTGACCGACTCGACCCAGTTGACACGGAAAATGTCACATTTTAATAGGCAACTCCATACAAGTTTGAGTGGTAACATTGAAAATTAAGTTTGCAAAAAAGTTTCATAAATTGGTTTTGTATTGCACTTTTTACTATTTTGGGTGCTTTAAAATGATGTTTTGAAGAGTCTCTGAAAAAACTTGTTTTGACCGACTCGACCCAGTCGAAACGAAAAAAGTCACATTTTAATAGGCAGCTCCATACAAGTTTGACTGGTAACATTGAAAATTTAGTTTGCAAAAAAGTTTCATAAATTGGTTTTGTATTGCACTTTTTACTATTTTGGGTGCTTTAAAATGATGTTTTGAAGAGTCTCTGAAAAAAACTTGTTTTGACCGACTCAACCCAGTTGACACGGAAAAAGTCACATTTTAATAGGCAGCTCCATACAAGTTTGAGTGGTAATATTGAAAATTTAGTTTGCAAAAAAGTTTCCCAAATTGGTTTTGTATTGCACTTTTTACTATTTTGGGTGCTTTAAAATGATGTTTTGAAGAGTATCTGAAAAAAACTTGTTTTGACCGACTCGACCCAGTCGAAACGAAAAAAGTCACATTTTAATAGGCAGCTCCATACAAGTTTGACTGGTAACATTGAAAATTTAGTTTGCAAAAAAGTTTCCCAAATTGGTTTTGTATTGCACTTTTTACTATTTTGGGTGCTTCAAAATGATGTTTAGAAGAATCTCTGAAAAAAACTTGTTTTGACCGACTCGACCCAGTCGAAACGAAAAAAGTCACATTTTAATAGGCAGCTCCATACAAGTTTGACTGGTAACATTGAAAATTTAGTTTGCAAAAAAGGTTCCCAAATTGGTTTTGTATTGCACTTTTTACTATTTTGGGTGCTTTAAAATGATGTTTTGAAGAGTCTCTGACAAAAACTTGTTTTGACCGACTCGACCCAGTCGAAACGGAAAAAGTCGAGTTTTAAAAGGCAACTTGCATACAAGTTTGACTAGTGACAATGAAATTTTGGATTGCCAAAAAGTTTCCGATATCGATTTTTGATTTCACTTTTCATTATTTTGGGGGCTTAAAAATGATGTTTTGGTTGGTCTCTGAAAAAATGATTTTTAAAAGTTGAGTTTTAAAAGGCAACTTGCATACAAGTTTGACTAGTGACAATGAAATTTTGGATTGCCAAAAAGTTTCCGAAATCGATTTTGGATTTCACTTTTCATTATTTTTGGGGCTTAAAAATGATGTTTTGGTTGGTCTTTGAAAAAATGATTTGTCAAAGTCGAGTTTTAAAAGGCAACTTGCATACAAGTTTGACTAGTAACAATGAATTTCTGGTTTGCAGAAAAGTTTCCGAAATCGATTTTGGATTTCACTTTTCATTATTTTGGGGGCTTAAAAATGATGTCTTTTTGGTCTCTGAAAAAATGATTTGTCAAAGTCGAGTTTTAAAAGGCAACTTGCATACAAGTTTGACTAGTGACAATGAAATTTTGGATTGCCAAAAAGTCTCCGAAATCGATTTTGGATCGAATTTTTCATTATTTTGGGAGCTTAAAAATGATGTTTTGGTTGGTCTCTGAAAAAATGATTTGTCAAAGTTGAGTTTTAAAAGGCAACTTGCATACAAGTTTGACTAGTAACAATGAAATTTTGGTTTGCCAAAAAGTTTCCGAAATCGATTTTGGATTTCACTTTTCATTATTTTGGGGGCTTAAAAATGATGTTTTGGTTGGTCTCTGAAAAAATGATTTGTCAAAGTCGAGTTTTAAAAGGCAACTTGCATACAAGTTTGACTAGTAACAATGAATTTCTGGTTTGCCAAAAAGTTTCCGAAATCGATTTTGGATCGAATTTTTCATTATTTTGGGAGCTTAAAAATGATGTTTTGGTTGGTCTCTGAAAAAATGGTTTGTCAAAGTTGAGTTTTAAAAGGCAACTTGCATACAAGTTTGACTAGTAACAATGAATTTCTGGTTTGCAGAAAAGTTTCCGAAATCGATTTTGGATTTCACTTTTCATGATTTTTGGGGCTTAAAAATGATGTTTTGGTTGGTCTCTGAAAAAATGATTTGTCAAAGTCGAGTTTTAAAAGGCAACTTGCATACAAGTTTGACTAGTGACAATGAAATTTTGGATTGCCAAAAAGTTTCCGAAATCGATTTTGGATTTAACTCTTCATTATTTTGGGGGCTCAAAAATGATGTTTTGGTTGGTCTCTGAAAAAATGATTTGTCAAAGTCGAGTTTTAAAAGGCAACTTGCATACAAGTTTGACCAGTGACAATGAAATTTTGGATTGCCAAAAAGTTTCCGAAATCGATTTTGGATTTCACTTTTCATGATTTTTGGGGCTTAAAAATGATGTTTTGGTTGGTCTCTGAAAAAATGATTTGTCAAAGTCGAGTTTTAAAAGGCAACTTGCATACAAGTTTGACTAGTGACAATGAAATTTTGGATTGCCAAAAAGTTTCCGAAATCGATTTTGGATTTAACTCTTCATTATTTTGGGGGCTCAAAAATGATGTTTTTTTGGTCTCTGAAAAAATGATTTGTCAAAGTCGAGTTTTAAAAGGCAACTTGCATACAAGTTTGACTAGTGACAATGAAATTTTGGATTGTCAAAAAGTTTCTGAAATCGATTTTGGATTTCATTTTTCATTATTTTGGGGGCTTAAAAATGATGTTTTGGTTGGTCTCTGAAAAAATGATTTGTCAAAGTTGAGTTTTAAAAGGCAACTTGCATACAAGTTTGACTAGTGACAATGAAATTTTGGATTGCCAAAAAGTTTCCGAAATCGATTTTGGATTTCACTTTTCATGATTTTTGGGGCTTAAAAATGATGTTTTGGTTGGTCTCTGAAAAAATGATTTGTCAAAGTCGAGTTTTAAAAGGCAACTTGCATACAAGTTTGACTAGTGACAATGAAATTTTGGATTGCCAAAAAGTTTCCGAAATCGATTTTGGATTTAACTCTTCATTATTTTGGGGGCTCAAAAATGATGTTTTGGTTGGTCTCTGAAAAAATGATTTGTCAAAGTCGAGTTTTAAAAGGCAACTTGCATACAAGTTTGACCAGTGACAATGAAATTTTGATTTGCCAAAAAGTTTCCGAAATCGATTTTGGATTTCACTTTTCATTATTTTGGGGCTCAAAAATGATGTTTTTTTGGTCTCTGAAAAAATGATTTGTCAAAGTCGAGTTTTAAAAGGCAACTTGCATACAAGTTTGACTAGTGACAATGAAATTTTGGATTGCCAAAAAGTTTCCGAAATCGATTTTGGATCGAACTTTGCATTATTTTGGGGGCTTAAAAATGATGTTTTGGTTGGTCTCTGAAAAAATGATTTGTCAAAGTCGAGTTTTAAAAGGCAACTTGCATACAAGTTTGACTAGTGACAATGAAATTTTGGATTGCCAAAAAGTTTCCGAAATCGATTTTGGATTTCACTTTTCATTATTTTTGGGGCTTAAAAATGATGTTTTGGTTGGTCTTTGAAAAAATGATTTGTCAAAGTCGAGTTTTAAAAGGCAACTTGCATACAAGTTTGACTAGTAACAATGAATTTCTGGTTTGCAGAAAAGTTTCCGAAATCGATTTTGGATTTCACTTTTCATTATTTTGGGGGCTTAAAAATGATGTCTTTTTGGTCTCTGAAAAAATGATTTGTCAAAGTCGAGTTTTAAAAGGCAACTTGCATACAAGTTTGACTAGTGACAATGAAATTTTGGATTGCCAAAAAGTCTCCGAAATCGATTTTGGATCGAATTTTTCATTATTTTGGGAGCTTAAAAATGATGTTTTGGTTGGTCTCTGAAAAAATGATTTGTCAAAGTTGAGTTTTAAAAGGCAACTTGCATACAAGTTTGACTAGTAACAATGAAATTTTGGTTTGCCAAAAAGTTTCCGAAATCGATTTTGGATTTCACTTTTCATTATTTTGGGGGCTTAAAAATGATGTTTTGGTTGGTCTCTGAAAAAATGATTTGTCAAAGTCGAGTTTTAAAAGGCAACTTGCATACAAGTTTGACTAGTGACAATGAAATTTTGGATTGCCAAAAAGTTTCCGAAATCGATTTTGGATTTAACTCTTCATTATTTTGGGGGCTCAAAAATGATGTTTTGGTTGGTCTCTGAAAAAATGATTTGTCAAAGTCGAGTTTTAAAAGGCAACTTGCATACAAGTTTGACTAGTGACAATGAAGTTTTGGTTTGCCAAAAAGTTTCCGAAATCGATTTTGGATCGAACTTTCCATTATTTTGGGGGCTCAAAAATGATGTTTTGGTTGGTCTCTGAAAAAATGATTTGTCAAAGTCGAATTTTAATAGGCAACTTGCATACAAGTTTGACTAGTTACATTGAAATTTTGGTTTGCCAAATAGTTTCCGAAATCGATTTTGGATCGAACTTTTCATTATTTTGGGGGCTTAAAAATGATGTTTTGGTTGGTCTCTAAAAAAATGATTTGTCAAAGTCGAGTTTTAATAGGCAACTTGCATACAAGTTTGACTAGTGACAATGAAGTTTTGGTTTGCCAAAAAGTTTCCGAAATCGATTTTGGATCGAACTTTTCATTATTTTGGGGGCTCAAAAATGATGTTTTGGTTGGTCTCTGAAAAAATTATTTGTCAAAGTCGAGTTTTAAAAGGCAACTTGCATACAAGTTTGACTAGTTACATTGAAATTTTGGTTTGCCAAATAGTTTCCGAAATCGATTTTGGATCGAACTTTTCATTATTTTGGGGGCTTAAAAATGATGTTTTGGTTGGTCTCTAAAAAAATGATTTGTCAAAGTCGAGTTTTAAAAGGCAACTTGCATACAAGTTTGACTAGTTACATTGAAATTTTGGTTTGCCAAATAGTTTCCGAAATCGATTTTGGATCGAACTTTTCATTATTTTGGGGGCTTAAAAATGATGTTTTGGTTGGTCTCTGAAAAAATGATTTGTCAAAGTCGAATTTTAATAGGCAACTTGCATACAAGTTTGACTAGTGACAATGAAATTTTGGTTTGCCAAAAAGTTTCCGAAATCAATTTTAGATTTCTCTATTCATTATTTTGGGGGCTCAAAAATGATGTTTTGGTTGGTCTCTGAAAAAAAGATTTGTCAAAGTCGAGTTTTAACAGGCAACTTGCATACAAGTTTGACTAGTGACAATGAAATTTTGGTTTGCCAAAAAGTTTCCGAAATCGATTTTGGATTTCACTTTTCATTATTTTGGGGGCTCAAAAATGATGTTTTGGTTGGTCTCTGAAAAAATGATTTGTCAAAGTCGAGTTTTAAAAGGCAACTTGCATACAAGTTTGACTAGTGACAATGAAGTTTTGGTTTGCCAAAAAGTTTCCGAAATCGATTTTGGATCGAACTTTTCATTATTTTGGGGGCTTAAAAATGATGTTTTTGTTGGTCTCTGAAAAAATGATTTGTCAAAGTCGAGTTTTAAAAGGCAACTTGCATACAAGCTTGACTAGTGACAATGAAGTTTTGGTTTGCCAAAAAGTTTCCGAAATCGATTTTGGATCGAACTTTTCATTATTTTGGGGGCCTAAAAATGATGTATTGGTTGGTCTCTGAAAAAATGATTTGTCAAAGTCGAGTTTTAAAAGGCAACTTGCATACAAGTTTGACTAGTGACAATGAAATTTTGGTTTGCCAAAAAGTTTCCGAAATCAATTTTAGATTTCCCTATTCATTATTTTGGGGGCTCAAAAATGATGTTTTGGTTGGTCTCTGAAAAAAAGATTTGTCAAAGTCGAGTTTTAACAGGCAACTTGCATACAAGTTTGACTAGTGACAATGAAATTTTGGTTTGCCAAAAAGTTTCCGAAATCGATTTTGGATTTCACTTTTCATTATTTTGTGGGCTCAAAAATGATGGTTTGGTTGGTCTCTAAAAAAATGATTTGTCAAAGTCGAGTTTTAAAAGGCAACTTGCATACAAGTTTGACTAGTGACAATGAAATTTTGGTTTGCCAAAAAGTTTCCGAAATCGATTTTGGATTTCACTTTTCATTATTTTGTGGGCTCAAAAATGATGGTTTGGTTGGTCTCTAAAAAAATGATTTGTCAAAGTCGAGTTTTAAAAGGCAACTTGCATACAAGTTTGACTAGTGACAATGAAGTTTTGGTTTGCCAAAAAGTTTCCGAAATCGATTTTGGATCGAACTTTTCATTATTTTGTGGGCTCAAAAATGATGGTTTGGTTGGTCTCTAAAAAAATGATTTGTCAAAGTCGAGTTTTAAAAGGCAACTTGCATACAAGTTTGACTAGTGACAATGAAGTTTTGGTTTGCCAAAAAGTTTCCGAAATCGATTTTGGATCGAACTTTTCATTATTTTGGGGGCCTAAAAATGATGTTTTGGTTGGTCTCTGAAAAAATTATTTGTCAAAGTCGAGTTTTAAAAGGCAACTTGCATACAAGTTTGACTAGTTACATTGAAATTTTGGTTTGCCAAATAGTTTCCGAAATCGATTTTGGATCGAACTTTTCATTATTTTGGGGGCTCAAAAATGATGTTTTGGTTGGTCTCTAAAAAAATGATTTGTCAAAGTCGAGTTTTAAAAGGCAACTTGCATACAAGCTTGACTAGTGACAATGAAGTTTTGGTTTGCCAAAAAGTTTCCGAAATCGATTTTGGATCGAACTTTTCATTATTTTGGGGGCCTAAAAATGATGGTTTGGTTGGTCTCTGAAAAAATGATTTGTCAAAGTCGAGTTTTAAAAGGCAACTTGCATACAAGTTTGACTAGTGACAATGAAATTTTGGTTTGCCAAAAAGTTTCCGAAATCAATTTTAGATTTCCCTATTCATTATTTTGGGGGCTCAAAAATGATGTTTTGGTTGGTCTCTGAAAAAAAGATTTGTCAAAGTCGAGTTTTAACAGGCAACTTGCATACAAGTTTGACTAGTGACAATGAAATTTTGGTTTGCCAAAAAGTTTCCGAAATCGATTTTGGATTTCACTTTTCATTATTTTGTGGGCTCAAAAATGATGGTTTGGTTGGTCTCTAAAAAAATGATTTGTCAAAGTCGAGTTTTAAAAGGCAACTTGCATACAAGTTTGACTAGTGACAATGAAGTTTTGGTTTGCCAAAAAGTTTCCGAAATCGATTTTGGATCGAACTTTTCATTATTTTGGGGGCTTAAAAATGATGTTTTTGTTGGTCTCTGAAAAAATGATTTGTCAAAGTCGAGTTTTAAAAGGCAACTTGCAGACAAGTTTGACTAGTGGCAATGAAATTTTGGTTTGCCAAAAAGTTTCCGAAATCGATTTTGGATTTCACTTTTCATTATTTTGGGGGCTTAAAAATGATGTTTTGGTTGGTCTCTGAAAAAATGATTTGTCAAAGTCGAATTTTAATAGGCAACTTGCATACAAGTTTGACTAGTGACAATGAAGTTTTGGTTTGCCAAAAAGTTTCCGAAATCGATTTTGGATCGAACTTTCCATTATTTTGGGGGCTCAAAAATGATGTTTTGGTTGGTCTCTGAAAAAATGATTTGTCAAAGTCGAGTTTTAAAAGGCAACTTGCATACAAGCTTGACTAGTTACATTGAAATTTTGGTTTGCCAAATAGTTTCCGAAATCGATTTTGGATCGAACTTTTCATTATTTTGGGGGCTCAAAAATGATGTTTTGGTTGGTCTCTGAAAAAATGATTTGTCAAAGTCGAGTTTTAAAAGGCAACTTGTATACAAGTTCGACTAGTGACAATGAAATTTTGGTTTGCCAAAAAGTTTCCGAAATCGATTTTGGATTTAACTTTTCATTATTTTGGGGGCTCAAAAATGATGTTTTGGTTGGTCTCTGAAAAAATGATTTGTCAAAGTCGAGTTTTAAAAGGCAACTTGTATACAAGTTCGACTAGTGACAATGAAATTTTGGTTTGCCAAAAAGTTTCCGAAATCGATTTTGGATCGAACTTTTCATTATTTTGGGGGCTTAAAAATGATGTTTTGGTTGGTCTCTGAAAAAATGATTTGTCAAAGTCGAGTTTTAAAAGGCAACTTGCATACAAGTTTGACTAGTGACAATGAAATTTTGGTTTGCCAAAAAGTTTCCGAAATCGATTTTGGATCGAACTTTTCATTATTTTGGGGGCTCAAAAATGATGTTTTGGTTGGTCTCTGAAAAAATGATTTGTCAAAGTCGAGTTTTAAAAGGCAACTTGCATACAAGTTTGACTAGTGACAATGAAATTTTGGTTTGCCAAAAAGTTTCCGAAATCGATTTTGGATTTTACTTTTCATTATTTTGGGGGCTCAAAAATGATGTTTTGGTTGGTCTCTGAAAAAATGATTTGTCAAAGTCGAGTTTTAAAAGGCAACTTGCATACAAGTTTGACTAGTGACAATGAAATTTTGGTTTGCCAAAAAGTTTCCGAAATCGATTTTGGATTTAACTTTTCATTATTTTGGGGGCTCAAAAATGATGTTTTGGTTGGTCTCTGAAAAAATGATTTGTCAAAGTCGAGTTTTAAAAGGCAACTTGTATACAAGTTCGACTAGTGACAATGAAATTTTGGTTTGCCAAAAAGTTTCCGAAATCGATTTTGGATCGAACTTTTCATTATTTTGGGGGCTTAAAAATGATGTTTTGGTTGGTCTCTGAAAACAGGATTTGTCAAAGTCGAGTTTTAAAAGGCAACTTGCATACTAGTTTGACTAGTGACAATGAAATTTTGGATTGCCAAAAAGTTTCCGAAATTGAGCTTGGATTTTACTTTTCATTAGTCTGGGGGCTCAAAAATGATGTTTTGGTTGGTCTCTGAAAAAATGATTTGTCAAAGTCGAGTTTTAAAAGGCAACTTGCATACAAGTTTGACTAGTGACAATGAAATTTTGGATTGCCAAAAAGTTTCCGAAATCGATTTTGGATCGAACTTTTCATTATTTTGGGGGCTCAAAAATGATGTTTTGGTTGGTCTCTGAAAAAATTATTTGTCAAAGTCGAGTTTTAAAAGGCAACTTGCATACAAGTTTGACTAGTGACAATGAAATTTTGGATTGCCAAAAAGTTTCCGAAATCGATTTTGGATCGAACTTTTCATTATTTTGGGGGCTCAAAAATGATGTTTTGGTTGGTCTCTGAAAAAATTATTTGTCAAAGTCGAGTTTTAAAAGGCAACTTGCATACAAGTTTGACTAGTTACATTGAAATTTTGGTTTGCCAAATAGTTTCCGAAATCGATTTTGGATCGAACTTTTCATTATTTTGGGGGCTTAAAAATGATGTTTTGGTTGGTCTCTGAAAAAATGATTTGTCAAAGTCGAATTTTAATAGGCAACTTGCATACAAGTTTGACTAGTGACAATGAAATTTTGGTTTGCCAAAAAGTTTCCGAAATCGATTTTGGATTTTACTTTTCATTATTTTGGGGGCTCAAAAATGATGTTTTGGTTGGTCTCTGAAAAAATGATTTGTCAAAGTCGAGTTTTAAAAGGCAACTTGTATACAAGTTCGACTAGTGACAATGAAATTTTGGTTTGCCAAAAAGTTTCCGAAATCGATTTTGGATCGAACTTTTCATTATTTTGGGGGCTCAAAAATGATGTTTTGGTTGGTCTCTGAAAAAATTATTTGTCAAAGTCGAGTTTTAAAAGGCAACTTGCATACAAGTTTGACTAGTGACAATGAAATTTTGGATTGCCAAAAAGTTTCCGAAATCGATTTTGGATCGAACTTTTCATTATTTTGGGGGCTCAAAAATGATGTTTTGGTTGGTCTCTGAAAAAATTATTTGTCAAAGTCGAGTTTTAAAAGGCAACTTGCATACAAGTTTGACTAGTTACATTGAAATTTTGGTTTGCCAAATAGTTTCCGAAATCGATTTTGGATCGAACTTTTCATTATTTTGGGGGCTCAAAAATGATGTTTTGGTTGGTCTCTGAAAAAATTATTTGTCAAAGTCGAGTTTTAAAAGGCAACTTGCATACAAGTTTGACTAGTGACAATGAAATTTTGGATTGCCAAAAAGTTTCCGAAATCGATTTTGGATCGAACTTTTCATTATTTTGGGGGCTCAAAAATGATGTTTTGGTTGGTCTCTGAAAAAATTATTTGTCAAAGTCGAGTTTTAAAAGGCAACTTGCATACAAGTTTGACTAGTTACATTGAAATTTTGGTTTGCCAAATAGTTTCCGAAATCGATTTTGGATCGAACTTTTCATTATTTTGGGGGCTCAAAAATGATGTTTTGGTTGGTCTCTGAAAAAATGATTTGTCAAAGTCGAGTTTTAAAAGGCAACTTGCATACTAGTTTGACTAGTGACAATGAAATTTTGGATTGCCAAAAAGTTTCCGAAATTGAGCTTGGATTTTACTGTTCATTAGTCTGGGGGCTCAAAAATGATGTTTTGGTTGGTCTCTGAAAAAATGATTTGTCAAAGTCGAGTTTTAAAAGGCAACTTGCATACAAGTTTGACTAGTGACAATGAAATTTTGGATTGCCAAAAAGTTTCCGAAATCGATTTTGGATCGAACTTTTCATTATTTTGGGGGCTCAAAAATGATGTTTTGGTTGGTCTCTGAAAAAATTATTTGTCAAAGTCGAGTTTTAAAAGGCAACTTGCATACAAGTTTGACTAGTGACAATGAAATTTTGGATTGCCAAAAAGTTTCCGAAATCGATTTTGGATCGAACTTTTCATTATTTTGGGGGCTCAAAAATGATGTTTTGGTTGGTCTCTGAAAAAATTATTTGTCAAAGTCGAGTTTTAAAAGGCAACTTGCATACAAGTTTGACTAGTTACATTGAAATTTTGGTTTGCCAAATAGTTTCCGAAATCGATTTTGGATCGAACTTTTCATTATTTTGGGGGCTTAAAAATGATGTTTTGGTTGGTCTCTGAAAAAATGATTTGTCAAGGTCGAATTTTAATAGGCAACTTGCATACAAGTTTGACTAGTGACAATGAAATTTTGGTTTGCCAAAAAGTTTCCGAAATCGATTTTAGATTTTACTTTTCATTATTTTGGGGGCTCAAAAATGATGTTTTGGTTGGTCTCTGAAAAAATGATTTGTCAAAGTCGAGTTTTAAAAGGCAACTTGTATACAAGTTCGACTAGTGACAATGAAATTTTGGTTTGCCAAAAAGTTTCCGAAATCGATTTTGGATCGAACTTTTCATTATTTTGGGGGCTTAAAAATGATGTTTTGGTTGGTCTCTGAAAAAATGATTTGTCAAAGTCGAGTTTTAAAAGGCAACTTGCATACAAGTTTGACTAGTGACAATGAAATTTTGGATTGCCAAAAAGTTTCCGAAATCGATTTTGGATCGAACTTTTCATTATTTTGGGGGCTCAAAAATGATGTTTTGGTTGGTCTCTGAAAAAATTATTTGTCAAAGTCGAGTTTTAAAAGGCAACTTGCATACAAGTTTGACTAGTTACATTGAAATTTTGGTTTGCCAAATAGTTTCCGAAATCGATTTTGGATCGAACTTTTCATTATTTTGGGGGCTTAAAAATGATGTTTTGGTTGGTCTCTAAAAAAATGATTTGTCAAAGTCGAGTTTTAAAAGGCAACTTGCATACAAGTTTGACTAGTTACATTGAAATTTTGGTTTGCCAAATAGTTTCCGAAATCGATTTTGGATCGAACTTTTCATTATTTTGGGGGCTTAAAAATGATGTTTTGGTTGGTCTCTGAAAAAATGATTTGTCAAAGTCGAATTTTAATAGGCAACTTGCATACAAGTTTGACTAGTGACAATGAAGTTTTGGTTTGCCAAAAAGTTTCCGAAATCGATTTTGGATCGAACTTTTCATTATTTTGGGGGCTTAAAAATGATGTTTTGGTTGGTCTCTGAAAAAATGATTTGTCAAAGTCGAGTTTTAAAAGGCAACTTGCAGACAAGTTTGACTAGTGGCAATGAAATTTTGGTTTGCCAAAAAGTTTCCGAAATCGATTTTGGATCGAACTTTTCATTATTTTGGGGGCTTAAAAATGATGTTTTGGTTGGTCTCTGAAAAAATGATTTGTCAAAGTCGAATTTTAATAGGCAACTTGCATACAAGTTTGACTAGTGACAATGAAGTTTTGGTTTGCCAAAAAGTTTCCGAAATCGATTTTGGATCGAACTTTCCATTATTTTGGGGGCTCAAAAATGATGTTTTGGTTGGTCTCTGAAAAAATGATTTGTCAAAGTCGAGTTTTAAAAGGCAACTTGCATACAAGCTTGACTAGTTACATTGAAATTTTGGTTTGCCAAATAGTTTCCGAAATCGATTTTGGATCGAACTTTTCATTATTTTGGGGGCTCAAAAATGATGTTTTGGTTGGTCTCTGAAAAAATGATTTGTCAAAGTCGAGTTTTAAAAGGCAACTTGTATACAAGTTCGACTAGTGACAATGAAATTTTGGTTTGCCAAAAAGTTTCCGAAATCGATTTTGGATTTAACTTTTCATTATTTTGGGGGCTCAAAAATGATGTTTTGGTTGGTCTCTGAAAAAATGATTTGTCAAAGTCGAGTTTTAAAAGGCAACTTGCATACAAGTTTGACTAGTGACAATGAAATTTTGGTTTGCCAAAAAGTTTCCGAAATCGATTTTGGATCGAACTTTTCATTATTTTGGGGGCTCAAAAATGATGTTTTGGTTGGTCTCTGAAAAAATGATTTGTCAAAGTCGAGTTTTAAAAGGCAACTTGCATACAAGTTTGACTAGTGACAATGAAATTTTGGTTTGCCAAAAAGTTTCCGAAATCGATTTTGGATTTAACTTTTCATTATTTTTGGGGCTCAAAAATGATGTTTTGGTTGGTCTCTGAAAAAATGATTTGTCAAAGTCGAATTTTAAAAGGCAACTTGCATACAAGTTTGACTAGTGACAATGAAATTTTGGTTTGCCAAAAAGTTTCCGAAATCGATTTTGGATTTAACTTTTCATTATTTTGGGGGCTCAAAAATGATGTTTTGGTTGGTCTCTGAAAAAATGATTTGTCAAAGTCGAGTTTTAAAAGGCAACTTGTATACAAGTTCGACTAGTGACAATGAAATTTTGGTTTGCCAAAAAGTTTCCGAAATCGATTTTGGATTTAACTTTTCATTATTTTGGGGGCTCAAAAATGATGTTTTGGTTGGTCTCTGAAAAAATGATTTGTCAAAGTCGAGTTTTAAAAGGCAACTTGTATACAAGTTCGACTAGTGACAATGAAATTTTGGTTTGCCAAAAAGTTTCCGAAATCGATTTTGGATCGAACTTTTCATTATTTTGGGGGCTCAAAAATGATGTTTTGGTTGGTCTCTGAAAAAATGATTTGTCAAAGTCGAGTTTTAAAAGGCAACTTGCATACAAGTTTGACTAGTGACAATGAAATTTTGGTTTGCCAAAAAGTTTCCGAAATCGATTTTGGATTTAACTTTTCATTATTTTGGGGGCTCAAAAATGATGTTTTGGTTGGTCTCTGAAAAAATGATTTGTCAAAGTCGAGTTTTAAAAGGCAACTTGTATACAAGTTCGACTAGTGACAATGAAATTTTGGTTTGCCAAAAAGTTTCCGAAATCGATTTTGGATCGAACTTTTCATTATTTTGGGGGCTCAAAAATGATGTTTTGGTTGGTCTCTGAAAAAATGATTTGTCAAAGTCGAGTTTTAAAAGGCAACTTGCATACAAGTTTGACTAGTGACAATGAAATTTTGGTTTGCCAAAAAGTTTCCGAAATCGATTTTGGATTTAACTTTTCATTATTTTGGGGGCTCAAAAATGATGTTTTGGTTGGTCTCTGAAAAAATGATTTGTCAAAGTCGAGTTTTTAAAAGGCAACTTGCATACAAGTTTAACTAGTGACAATGAAATTTTGGTTTGCCAAAAAGTTTCCGAAATCGATTTTGGATTTAACTTTTCATTATTTTGGGGGCTCAAAAATGATGTTTTGGTTGGTCTCTGAAAAAATGATTTGTCAAAGTCGAGTTTTAAAAGGCAACTTGTATACAAGTTCGACTAGTGACAATGAAATTTTGGTTTGCCAAAAAGTTTCCGAAATCGATTTTGGATCGAACTTTTCATTATTTTGGGGGCTTAAAAATGATGTTTTGGTTGGTCTCTGAAAAAAGGATTTGTCAAAGTCGAGTTTTAAAAGGCAACTTGCATACAAGTTTGACTAGTGACAATGAAATCTTGGTTTGCCAAAAAGTTTCCGAAATCGATTTTGGATTTCACTTTTCATTATTTTGGGGGCTCAAAAATGATGTTTTTGTTTTTCTCTGAAAAAATGATTTGTCAAAGTCGAATTTTAAAAGGCAACTTGCATACAAGTTTGACTAGTGACAATGAAATCTTGGTTTGCCAAAAAGTTTCCGAAATCGATTTTGGATTTCACTTTTCATTATTTTGGGGGCTCAAAAACGATGTTTTGGTTAGTCTCTGAAAAAATGATTTGTCAAAGTCGAATCTTAAAAGGCAACTTGCATACAAGTTTGACTAGTGACAATGAAATTTTGGATTGCCAAAAAGTTTCCGAAATCGATTTTGGATTTCACTTTTCATTATTTTGGGGGCTCAAAAATGATGTTTTGGTTGGTCTCTGAAAAAATGATTTGTCAAAGTCGAGTTTTAAAAGGCAACTTGCATACAAGTTTGACTAGTTACATTGAAATTTTGGTTTGCCAAATAGTTTCCGAAATCGATTTTGGATCGAACTTTTCATTATTTTGGGGGCTTAAAAATGATGTTTTGGTTGGTCTCTAAAAAAATGATTTGTCAAAGTCGAGTTTTAAAAGGCAACTTGCATACAAGTTTGACTAGTGACAATGAAGTTTTGGTTTGCCAAAAAGTTTCCGAAATCGATTTTGGATTTCACTTTTCATTATTTTGGGGGCTCAAAAATGATGTTTTGGTTGGTCTCTGAAAAAATGATTTGTCAAAGTCGAGTTTTAAAAGGCAACTTGCATACAAGTTTGACTAGTGACAATGAAATTTTGGTTTGCCAAAAAGTTTCCGAAATCGATTTTGGATCGAACTTTTCATTATTTTGGGGGTTTAAAAATGATGTTTTGGTTGGTCTCTGAAAAAATGATTTGTCAAAGTCGAGTTTTAAAAGGCAACTTGCATACAAGTTTGACTAGTGACAATGAAGTTTTGGTTTGCCAAAAAGTTTCCGAAATCGATTTTGGATCGAACTTTCCATTATTTTGGGGGCTCAAAAATGATGTTTTGGTTGGTCTCTGAAAAAATGATTTGTCAAAGTCGAGTTTTAAAAGGCAACTTGCATACAAGCTTGACTAGTGACAATGAAGTTTTGGTTTGCCAAAAAGTTTCCGAAATCGATTTTGGATCGAACTTTTCATTATTTTGGGGGCTCAAACATGATGTTTTGGTTGGTCTCTGAAAAAATGATTTGTCAAAGTCGAGTTTTAAAAGGCAACTTGCATAAAAGTTTGACTAGTGACAATGAAATTTTGGTTTGCCAAAAAGTTTCCGAAATCGATTTTGGAATGCACTTTTCATTATTTTGGGGGCTCAAAAATGATGTTTTGGTTGGTCTCTGAAAAAATGATTTGTCAAAGTCGAATTTTAATAGGCAACTTGCATACAAGTTTGACTAGTGACAATGAAGTTTTGGTTTGCCAAAAAGTTTCCGAAATCGATTTTGGATTTCACTTTTCATTATTTTGGGGGCTTAAAAATGATGTTTTGGTTGGTCTCTGAAAACATGATTTGTCACAGTCGAATTTTAAAAGGCAACTTGCATACAAGTTTGACTAGTGACAATGAAATTTTGGTTTGCCAAAAAGTTTCCGAAATCGATTTTGGATCGAACTTTCCATTATTTTGGGGGCTCAAAAATGATGTTTTGGTTGGTCTCTGAAAAAATGATTTGTCAAAGTCGAGTTTTAAAAGGCAACTTGCATACAAGCTTGACTAGTGACAATGAAATTTTGGTTTGCCAAAAAGTTTCCGAAATCGATTTTGGATCGAACTTTTCATTATTTTGGGGGCTCAAAAATGATGCTTCGGTTGGTCTTAGAAAAAATGATTTGTCAAAGTCGAGTTTAAATAGGCAGCTTGCATACAAATTTGACTAGCGACAATGAAATTTTGGTTTGCCAAAAAGTTTCCGAAATTGATTTTGGATTTCACTTTTCATTATTTTGGTGGCTTAAAAATGATGTTTTGGTTGGTCTCTGAAAAAATGATTTGTCAAAGTCGAGTTTTAAAAGGCAACTTGCAGACAAGTTTGACTAGTGACAATGAAATTTTGGTTTGCCAAAAAGTTTCCGAAATCGATTTTGGATCGAACTTTTCATTATTTTGGGGGCTTAAAAATGATGTTTTGGTTGGTCTCTGAAAAAATGATTTGTCAAAGTCGAATTTTAATAGGAAACTTGCATACAAGTTTGACTAGTGACAATGAAGTTTTGGTTTGCCAAAAAGTTTCCGAAATCGATTTTGGATTTCACTTTTCATTATTTTGGGGGCTTAAAAATGATGTTTTGGTTGGTCTCTGAAAACATGATTTGTCACAGTCGAATTTTAAAAGGCAACTTGCATACAAGTTTGACTAGTGACAATGAAATTTTGGTTTGCCAAAAAGTTTCCGAAATCGATTTTGGATCGAACTTTCCATTATTTTGGGGGCTCAAAAATGATGTTTTGGTTGGTCTCTGAAAAAATGATTTGTCAAAGTCGAGTTTTAAAAGGCAACTTGCATACAAGCTTGACTAGTGACAATGAAATTTTGGTTTGCCAAAAAGTTTCCGAAATCGATTTTGGATCGAACTTTTCATTATTTTGGGGGCTCAAAAATGATGCTTCGGTTGGTCTTAGAAAAAATGATTTGTCAAAGTCGAGTTTAAATAGGCAGCTTGCATACAAATTTGACTAGCGACAATGAAATTTTGGTTTGCCAAAAAGTTTCCGAAATTGATTTTGGATTTCACTTTTCATTATTTTGGTGGCTTAAAAATGATGTTTTGGTTGGTCTCTGAAAAAATGATTTGTCAAAGTCGAGTTTTAAAAGGCAACTTGCATACAAGTGTGACTCGTGACAATGAAATTTTGGTTTGCCAAAAAGTTTCCGAAATCGATTTTGGATCGAACTTTTCATTATTTTGGGGGCTCAAAAATGATGCTACGGTTGGTCTTAGAAAAAATGATTTGTCAAAGTCGAGTTTAAATAGGCAGCTTGCATACAAATTTGACTAGCGACAATGAAATTTTGGTTTGCCAAAAAGTTTCCGAAATCGATTTTGGATCGAACTTTTCATTATTTTGGGGGCTCAAAAATGATGCTTCGGTTGGTCTTAGAAAAAATGATTTGTCAAAGTCGAGTTTAAATAGGCAGCTTGCATACAAATTTGACTAGCGACAATGAAATTTTGGTTTGCCAAAAAGTTTCCGAAATTGATTTTGGATTTCACTTTTCATTATTTTGGTGGCTTAAAAATGATGTTTTGGTTGGTCTCTGAAAACATGATTTGTCACAGTCGAATTTTAAAAGGCAACTTGCATACAAGTTTGACTAGTGACAATGAAATTTTGGTTTGCCAAAAAGTTTCCGAAATCGATTTTGGATTTCACTTTCCATTATTTTGGGGGCTCAAAAATGATGTTTTGGTTGGTCTCTGAAAAAATGATTTGTCAAAGTCGAGTTTTAAAAGGCAACTTGCATACAAGCTTGACTAGTGACAATGAAATTTTGGTTTGCCAAAACGTTTCCGAAATCGATTTTGGATCGAACTTTTCATTATTTTGGGGGCTCAAAAATGATGCTTCGGTTGGTCTTAGAAAAAATGATTTGTCAAAGTCGAGTTTAAATAGGCAGCTTGCATACAAATTTGACTAGCGACAATGAAATTTTGGTTTGCCAAAAAGTTTCCGAAATCGATTTTGGATCGAACTTTTCATTATTTTGGGGGCTCAAAAATGATGCTTCGGTTGGTCTTAGAAAAAATGATTTGTCAAAGTCGAGTTTTAAAAGGCAACTTGCATACAAGCTTGACTAGTGACAATGAAATTTTGGTTTGCCAAAAAGTTTCCGAAATCGATTTTGGATCGAACTTTTCATTATTTTGGGGGCTCAAAAATGATGCTTCGGTTGGTCTTAGAAAAAATGATTTGTCAAAGTCGAGTTTAAATAGGCAGCTTGCATACAAATTTGACTAGCGACAATGAAATTTTGGTTTGCCAAAAAGTTTCCGAAATCGATTTTGGATTTCACTTTCCATTATTTTGGGGGCTCAAAAATGATGTTTTGGTTGGTCTCTGAAAAAATGATTTGTCAAAGTCGAGTTTTAAAAGGCAACTTGCATACAAGCTTGACTAGTGACAATGAAATTTTGGTTTGCCAAAAAGTTTCCGAAATCGATTTTGGATCGAACTTTTCATTATTTTGGGGGCTCAAAAATGATGCTTCGGTTGGTCTTAGAAAAAATGATTTGTCAAAGTCGAGTTTAAATAGGCAGCTTGCATACAAATTTGACTAGCGACAATGAAATTTTGGTTTGCCAAAAAGTTTCCGAAATCGATTTTGGATCGAACTTTTCATTATTTTGGGGGCTCAAAAATGATGCTTCGGTTGGTCTTAGAAAAAATGATTTGTCAAAGTCGAGTTTAAATAGGCAGCTTGCATACAAATTTGACTAGCGACAATGAAATTTTGGTTTGCCAAAAAGTTTCCGAAATTGATTTTGGATTTCACTTTTCATTATTTTGGTGGCTTAAAAATGATGTTTTGGTTGGTCTCTGAAAACATGATTTGTCACAGTCGAATTTTAAAAGGCAACTTGCATACAAGTTTGACTAGTGACAATGAAATTTTGGTTTGCCAAAAAGTTTCCGAAATCGATTTTGGATTTCACTTTCCATTATTTTGGGGGCTCAAAAATGATGTTTTGGTTGGTCTCTGAAAAAATGATTTGTCAAAGTCGAGTTTTAAAAGGCAACTTGCATACAAGCTTGACTAGTGACAATGAAATTTTGGTTTGCCAAAAAGTTTCCGAAATCGATTTTGGATCGAACTTTTCATTATTTTGGGGGCTCAAAAATGATGCTTCGGTTGGTCTTAGAAAAAATGATTTGTCAAAGTCGAGTTTAAATAGGCAGCTTGCATACAAATTTGACTAGCGACAATGAAATTTTGGTTTGCCAAAAAGTTTCCGAAATCGATTTTGGATCGAACTTTCCATTATTTTGGGGGCTCAAAAATGATGTTTTGGTTGGTCTCTGAAAAAATGATTTGTCAAAGTCGAGTTTTAAAAGGCAACTTGCATACAAGCTTGACTAGTGACAATGAAATTTTGGTTTGCCAAAAAGTTTCCGAAATCGATTTTGGATCGAACTTTTCATTATTTTGGGGGCTCAAAAATGATGCTTCGGTTGGTCTTAGAAAAAATGATTTGTCAAAGTCGAGTTTAAATAGGCAGCTTGCATACAAATTTGACTAGCGACAATGAAATTTTGGTTTGCCAAAAAGTTTCCGAAATCGATTTTGGATCGAACTTTTCATTATTTTGGGGGCTCAAAAATGATGCTTCGGTTGGTCTTAGAAAAAATGATTTGTCAAAGTCGAGTTTAAATAGGCAGCTTGCATACAAATTTGACTAGCGACAATGAAATTTTGGTTTGCCAAAAAGTTTCCGAAATTGATTTTGGATTTCACTTTTCATTATTTTGGTGGCTTAAAAATGATGTTTTGGTTGGTCTCTGAAAACATGATTTGTCACAGTCGAATTTTAAAAGGCAACTTGCATACAAGTTTGACTAGTGACAATGAAATTTTGGTTTGCCAAAAAGTTTCCGAAATCGATTTTGGATTTCACTTTCCATTATTTTGGGGGCTCAAAAATGATGTTTTGGTTGGTCTCTGAAAAAATGATTTGTCAAAGTCGAGTTTTAAAAGGCAACTTGCATACAAGCTTGACTAGTGACAATGAAATTTTGGTTTGCCAAAAAGTTTCCGAAATCGATTTTGGATCGAACTTTTCATTATTTTGGGGGCTCAAAAATGATGCTTCGGTTGGTCTTAGAAAAAATGATTTGTCAAAGTCGAGTTTAAATAGGCAGCTTGCATACAAATTTGACTAGCGACAATGAAATTTTGGTTTGCCAAAAAGTTTCCGAAATTGATTTTGGATTTCACTTTTCATTATTTTGGTGGCTTAAAAATGATGTTTTGGTTGGTCTCTGAAAACATGATTTGTCACAGTCGAATTTTAAAAGGCAACTTGCATACAAGTTTGACTAGTGACAATGAAATTTTGGTTTGCCAAATAGTTTCCGAAATTGATTTTGGATTTCACTTTTCATTATTTTGGTGGCTTAAAAATGATGTTTTGGTTGGTCTCTGAAAAAATGATTTGTCAAAGTCGAATTTTAATAGGAAACTTGCATACAAGTTTGACTAGTGACAATGAAGTTTTGGTTTGCCAAAAAGTTTCCGAAATCGATTTTGTATTTCACTTTTCATTATTTTGGGGGCTTAAAAATGATGTTTTGGTTGGTCTCTGAAAACATGATTTGTCACAGTCGAATTTTAAAAGGCAACTTGCATACAAGTTTGACTAGTGACAATGAAATTTTGGTTTGCCAAAAAGTTTCCGAAATCGATTTTGGATCGAACTTTCCATTATTTTGGGGGCTTAAAAATGATGTTTTGGTTGGTCTCTGAAAAAATGATTTGTTAAAGTCGAGTTTTAAAAGGCAACTTGCATACAAGTTTGACTAGTGACAATGAAATTTTGGTTTGCCAAAAAGTTTCCGAAATCGATTTTGGATCGAACTTTCCATTATTTTGGGGGCTCAAAAATGATGTTTTGGTTGGTCTCTGAAAAAATGATTTGTCAAAGTCGAGTTTTAAAAGGCAACTTGCATACAAGCTTGACTAGTGACAATGAAATTTTGGTTTGCCAAAAAGTTTCCGAAATCGATTTTGGATCGAACTTTTCATTATTTTGGGGGCTCAAAAATGATGCTTCGGTTGGTCTTAGAAAAAATGATTTGTCAAAGTCGAGTTTAAATAGGCAGCTTGCATACAAATTTGACTAGCGACAATGAAATTTTGGTTTGCCAAAAAGTTTCCGAAATTGATTTTGGATTTCACTTTTCATTATTTTGGTGGCTTAAAAATGATGTTTTGGTTGGTCTCTGAAAAAATGATTTGTCAAAGTCGAGTTTTAAAAGGCAACTTGCAGACAAGTTTGACTAGTGACAATGAAATTTTGGTTTGCCAAAAAGTTTCCGAAATCGATTTTGGATCGAACTTTTCATTATTTTGGGGGCTTAAAAATGATGTTTTGGTTGGTCTCTGAAAAAATGATTTGTCAAAGTCGAGTTTTAAAAGGCAACTTGCAGACAAGTTTGACTAGTGACAATGAAATTTTGGTTTGCCAAAAAGTTTCCGAAATCGATTTTGGATCGAACTTTTCATTATTTTGGGGGCTCAAAAATGATGTTTTGGTTGGTCTCTGAAAAAATGATTTGTCAAAGTCGAGTTTTAAAAGGCAACTTGCATACAAGCTTGACTAGTGACAATGAAATTTTGGTTTGCCAAAAAGTTTCCGAAATCGATTTTGGATCGAACTTTTCATTATTTTGGGGGCTCAAAAATGATGCTTCGGTTGGTCTTAGAAAAAATGATTTGTCAAAGTCGAGTTTAAATAGGCAGCTTGCATACAAATTTGACTAGCGACAATGAAATTTTGGTTTGCCAAAAAGTTTCCGAAATTGATTTTGGATTTCACTTTTCATTATTTTGGTGGCTTAAAAATGATGTTTTGGTTGGTCTCTGAAAAAATGATTTGTCAAAGTCGAGTTTTAAAAGGCAACTTGCAGACAAGTTTGACTAGTGACAATGAAATTTTGGTTTGCCAAAAAGTTTCCGAAATCGATTTTGGATCGAACTTTTCATTATTTTGGGGGCTCAAAAATGATGCTTCGGTTGGTCTTAGAAAAAATGATTTGTCAAAGTCGAGTTTAAATAGGCAGCTTGCATACAAATTTGACTAGCGACAATGAAATTTTGGTTTGCCAAAAAGTTTCCGAAATTGATTTTGGATTTCACTTTTCATTATTTTGGTGGCTTAAAAATGATGTTTTGGTTGGTCTCTGAAAAAATGATTTGTCAAAGTCGAGTTTTAAAAGGCAACTTGCAGACAAGTTTGACTAGTGACAATGAAATTTTGGTTTGCCAAAAAGTTTCCGAAATCGATTTTGGATCGAACTTTTCATTATTTTGGGGGCTTAAAAATGATGTTTTGGTTGGTCTCTGAAAAAATGATTTGTCAAAGTCGAGTTTTAAAAGGCAACTTGCAGACAAGTTTGACTAGTGACAATGAAGTTTTGGTTTGCCAAAAAGTTTCCGAAATCGATTTTGGATCGAACTTTTCATTATTTTGGGGGCTTAAAAATGATGTTTTTGTTGGTCTCTGAAAACATGATTTGTCAAAGTCGAGTTTTAAAAGGCAACTTGCAGACAAGTTTGACTAGTGGCAATGAAATTTTGGTTTGCCAAAAAGTTTCCGAAATCGATTTTGGATCGAACTTTTCATTATTTTGGGGGCTTAAAAATGATGTTTTGGTTGGTCTCTGAAAAAATGATTTGTCAAAGTCGAATTTTAATAGGCAACTTGCATACAAGTTTGACTAGTGACAATGAAGTTTTGGTTTGCCAAAAAGTTTCCGAAATCGATTTTGGATTTCACTTTTCATTATTTTGGGGGCTTAAAAATGATGTTTTGGTTGGTCTCTGAAAACATGATTTGTCACAGTCGAATTTTAAAAGGCAACTTGCATACAAGTTTGACTAGTGACAATGAAATTTTGGTTTGCCAAAAAGTTTCCGAAATCGATTTTGGATCGAACTTTCCATTATTTTGGGGGCTTAAAAATGATGGTTTGGTTGGTCTCTAAAAAAATGATTTGTCAAAGTCGAGTTTTAAAAGGCAACTTGCATACAAGTTTGGCTAGTGACAATGAAGTTATGGTTTGCCAAAAAGTTTCCGAAATCGATTTTGGATCGAACTTTTCATTATTTTGGGGGCTCAAAAATGATGCTTCGGTTGGTCTTAGAAAAAATGATTTGTCAAAGTCGAGTTTAAATAGGCAGCTTGCATACAAATTTGACTAGCGACAATGAAATTTTGGTTTGCCAAAAAGTTTCCGAAATTGATTCTGGTTTTCACTTTTCATTATTTTGGTGGCTTAAAAATGATGTTTTGGTTGGTCTCTGAAAAAATGATTTGTCAAAGTCGAGTTTTAAAAGGCAACTTGCAGACAAGTTTGACTAGTGACAATGAAATTTTGGTTTGCCAAAAAGTTTCCGAAATCGATTTTGGATCGAACTTTTCATTATTTTGGGGGCTTAAAAATGATGTTTTGGTTGGTCTCTGAAAAAATGATTTGTCAAAGTCGAATTTTAATAGGAAACTTGCATACAAGTTTGACTAGTGACAATGAAATTTTGGTTTGCCAAAAAGTTTCCGAAATCGATTTTGTATTTCACTTTTCATTATTTTGGGGGCTCAAAAATGATGTTTTGGTTGGTCTCTGAAAAAATGATTTGTCAAAGTCGAGTTTTAATAGGCAACTTGCATACAAGTTTGACTAGTGACAATGAAATTTTGGTTTGCCAAAAAGTTTCCGAAATCGATTTTGGATTTAACTTTTCATTATTTTGGGGGCTCAAAAATGATGTTTTGGTTGGTCTCTGAAAAAATGATTTGTCAAAGTCGAGTTTTAATAGGCAACTTGCATACAAGTTTGACTAGCGACAATGATATTTTGGTTTTCCAAAAAGTTTCCGAAATCGATTTTGGATTTCACTTTTCATTATTTTGGGGGCTCAAAAACGATGTTTTGGTTAGTCTCTGAAAAAATGATTTGTCAAAGTCGAGTCTTAAAAGGCAACTTGCATACAAGTTTGACTAGTGACAATGAAATTTTGGTTTGCCAAAAAGTTTCCGAAATCGATTTTGGATTTCACTTTTCATTATTTTGGGGGCTCAAAAACGATGTTTTGGTTAGTCTCTGAAAAAATGATTTGTCAAAGTCGAGTCTTAAAAGGCAACTTGCATACAAGTTTGACTAGTGACAATGAAATTTTGGTTTGCCAAAAAGTTTCCGATATCGATTTTGGATCGAACTTTTCATTATTTTGGGGGCTCAAAAATGTTGTTTTGGTTGGTCTCTGAAAAAATGATTTGTCAAAGTCGAGTTTTAAAAGGCAACTTGCATACAAGTTTGACTAGTGACAATGAAATTTTGGTTTGCCAAAAAGTTTCCGAAATCGATTTTGGATTTAACTTTTCATTATTTTGGGGGCTCAAAAATGATGTTTTGGTTGGTCTCTGAAAAAATGATTTGTCAAAGTCGAGTTTTAAAAGGCAACTTGTATACAAGTTCGACTAGTGACAATGAAATTTTGGTTTGCCAAAAAGTTTCCGAAATCGATTTTGGATTTAACTTTTCATTATTTTGGGGGCTCAAAAATGATGTTTTGGTTGGTCTCTGAAAAAATGATTTGTCAAAGTCGAGTTTTAAAAGGCAACTTGTATACAAGTTCGACTAGTGACAATGAAATTTTGGTTTGCCAAAAAGTTTCCGAAATCGATTTTGGATCGAACTTTTCATTATTTTGGGGGCTTAAAAATGATGTTTTGGTTGGTCTCTGAAAAAATGATTTGTCAAAGTCGAGTTTTAAAAGGCAACTTGCATACAAGTTTGACTAGTGACAATGAAATTTTGGTTTGCCAAAAAGTTTCCGAAATCGATTTTGGATCGAACTTTTCATTATTTTGGGGGCTCAAAAATGATGTTTTGGTTGGTCTCTGAAAAAATGATTTGTCAAAGTCGAGTTTTAATAGGCAACTTGCATACAAGTTTGACTAGTGACAATGAAATTTTGGTTTGCCAAAAAGTTTCCGAAATCGATTTTGGATTTTACTTTTCATTATTTTGGGGGCTCAAAAATGATGTTTTGGTTGGTCTCTGAAAAAATGATTTGTCAAAGTCGAGTTTTAAAAGGCAACTTGCATACAAGTTTGACTAGTGACAATGAAATTTTGGTTTGCCAAAAAGTTTCCGAAATCGATTTTGGATTTAACTTTTCATTATTTTGGGGGCTCAAAAATGATGTTTTGGTTGGTCTCTGAAAAAATGATTTGTCAAAGTCGAGTTTTAAAAGGCAACTTGTATACAAGTTCGACTAGTGACAATGAAATTTTGGTTTGCCAAAAAGTTTCCGAAATCGATTTTGGATCGAACTTTTCATTATTTTGGGGGCTTAAAAATGATGTTTTGGTTGGTCTCTGAAAAAAGGATTTGTCAAAGTCGAGTTTTAAAAGGCAACTTGCATACAAGTTTGACTAGTGACAATGAAATCTTGGTTTGCCAAAAAGTTTCCGAAATCGATTTTGGATTTCACTTTTCATTATTTTGGGGGCTCAAAAATGATGTTTTGGTTGGTCTCTGAAAAAATGATTTGTCAAAGTCGAGTTTTAAAAGGCAACTTGCATACAAGTTTGACTAGTGACAATGAAATTTTGGTTTGCCAAAAAGTTTCCGAAATCGATTTTGGATCGAACTGTTCATTATTTTGGGGGCTTAAAAATGATGTTTTGGTTGGTATCTGAAAAATTGATTTGTCAAAGTCGAATTTTAATAGGCAACTTGCATACAAGTTTGACTAGTGACAATGAAATTTTGGTTTGCCAAAAAGTTTCCGAAATCGATTTTGGATTTAACTTTTCATTATTTTGGGGGCTCAAAAATGATGTTTTGGTTGGTCTCTGAAAAAAAGATTTGTCAAAGTCGAGTTTTAAAAGGCAACTTGCATACAAGTTTGACTAGTGACAATGAAATTTTGGTTTGCCAAAAAGTTTCCGAAATCGATTTTGGATCGAACTTTTCATTATTTTGGGGGCTTAAAAATGATGTTTTGGTTGGTCTCTGAAAAAATGATTTGTCAAAGTCGAGTTTTAAAAGGCAACTTGCATACAAGTTTGACTAGTGACAATGAAGTTTTGGTTTGCCAAAAAGTTTCCGAAATCGATTTTGGATCGAACTTTCCATTATTTTGGGGGCTCAAAAATGATGTTTTGGTTGGTCTCTGAAAAAATGATTTGTCAAAGTCGAATCTTAAAAGGCAACTTGCATACAAGCTTGACTAGTGACAATGAAGTTTTGGTTTGCCAAAAACTTTCCGAAATCGATTTTGGATTTCACTTTTCATTATTTTGGGGGCTCAAAAATGATGTTTTGGTTGGTCTCTGAAAAAATGATTTGTCAAAGTCGAGTCTTAAAAGGCAACTTGCATACAAGTTTGACTAGTGACAATGAAATTTTGGTTTGCCAAAAAGTTTCCGAAATCGATTTTGGATTTCACTTTTCAATATTTTGGGGGCTTAAAAATGATGTTTTTGTTGGTCTCTGAAAAAATGATTTGTCAAAGTCGAGTTTAAAAAGGCAACTTGCATACAAGTTTGACTAGTGACAATGAAATTTTGGTTTGCCAAAAAGTTTCCGAAATCGATTTTGGATTTCACTTTTCATTATTTTGGAGGCTTAAAAATGATGTTTTGGTTGGTCTCTGAAAAAAGGATTTGTCAAAGTCGAGTTTTAAAAGGCAACTTGCATACAAGTTTGACTAGTGACAATGAAATTTTGGTTTGCCAAAAAGTTTCCGAAATCGATTTTGGATTTTACTTTTCATTATTTTGGGGGCTCAAAAATGATGTTTTGGTTGGTCTCTGAAAAAATGATTTGTCAAAGTCGAATTTTAATAGGCAACTTGCATACAAGTTTGACTAGTGACATTGAAATTTTGGTTTGCCAAAAAGTTTCCGAAATCGATTTTGGATTTCACTTTTCATTATTTTGGGGGCTTTAAAATGATGTTTTGGTTAGTCTCTGAAAAAATGATTTGTCAAAGTCGAATCTTAAAAGGCAACTTGCATACAAGTTTGACTAGTGACAATGAAATTTTGGTTTGCATAATAGTTTCTGAAATCGATTTTGGATTTCACTTTTCATTATTTTGGGGGCTTAAAAATGATGTTTTGGTTGGTCTCTGAAAAAATGATTTGTCAAAGTCGAGTTTTAAAAGGCAACTTGCATACAAGTTTGACTAGTGACAATGAAATTTTGATTTGCCAAAAAGTTTCCGAAATCGATTTTGGATTTCACTTTTCATTATTTTGGGGGCTTTAAAATGATGTTTTGGTTAGTCTCTGAAAAAATGATTTGTCAAAGTCGAATCTTAAAAGGCAACTTGCATACAAGTTTGACTAGTGACAATGAAATTTTGGTTTGCCAAAAAGTTTCCGAAGTCGATTTTGGATTTCACTTTTCATTATTTTGGGGGCTTAAAAATGATGTTTTGGTTGGTCTCTGAAAAAATGATTTGTCAAAGTCGAGTTTTAAAAGGCAACTTGCATACAAGTTTGACTAGTGACAATGAAATTTTGGTTTGCCAAAAAGTTTCCGAAATCGATTTTGGATTTTACTTTTCATTATTTTGGGGGCTCAAAAATGATGTTTTGGTTGGTCTCTGAAAAAATGATTTGTCAAAGTCGAATTTTAATAGGCAACTTGCATACAAGTTTGACTAGTGACATTGAAATTTTGGTTTGCCAAAAAGTTTCCGAAATCGAATTTGGATCGAACTTTTCATTATTTTGGGGGCTCAAAAATGATGTTTTGGTTGGTCTCTGAAAAAATGATTTGTCAAAGTCGAGTTTTAAAAGGCAACTTGCATACAAGCTTGACTAGCGACAATGATATTTTGGTTTGCCAAAAAGTTTCCGAAATCGATTTTGGATTTCACTTTTCATTATTTTGGGGGCTCAAAAATGATGTTTTGGTTGGTCTCTGAAAAAATGATTTGTCAAAGTCGAGTTTTAAAAGGCAACTTGCATACAAGTTTGACTAGTGACAATGAAATTTTGGATTGCCAAAAAGTTTCCGAAATCGATTTTGGATTTTTTTTTTCATTATTTTGGGGGCTCAAAAATGATGTTTTAGTTGGTCTCTGAAAAAATGATTTGTCAAAGTCGATTTTTAAAAGGCAACTTGCATACAAGTTTGACTAGTGACAATGAAATTTTGGATTGCCAAAAAGTTTCCGAAATCGATTTTGGATTTCACTTTTCATTATTTTGGGGGCTCAAAAATGATGTTTTGGTTGGTCTCTGAAAAACTGATTTGTCAAAGTCGAGTTTTAAAAGGCAACTTGCATATAAGTTTGACTAGTGACAATGAAATTTTGGATTGCCAAAAAGTTTCCGAAATCGATTTTGGATTTTACTTTTCATTATTTTGGGGGCCTAAAAATGATGTTTTGGTTGGTCTCTGAAAAAATGATTTGTCAAAGTCGAGTTTTAAAAGGCAACTTGCATACAAGTTTGACTAGTAACTTTGAAATTTTGGTTTGCATAATAGTTTCTGAAATCGATTTTGGATTTCACTTTTCATTATTTTGGTGGCTCAAAAATGATGGTTTGGTTGGTCTCTGAAAAAATGATTTGTTAAATTCGAGTTTTAAAAGGCAACTTGCATACAAGTTTGACTAGTTACATTGAAATTTTGGTTTGCCGAAAAGTTTCCGAAATCGATTTTGGATTTCACTTTTTATTATTTTGGGGGCTCAAAAATGATGTTTTGGTTGGTCTCTGAAAAAATGATTTGTCAAAGTCGAGTTTTAAAAGGCAACTTGCATACAAGTTTGACTAGTGACAATGAAATTTTGGTTTGCCAAAAAGTTTCCGAAATCGATTTTGGATTTTACTTTTCATTATTTTGGGGGCTCAAAAATGATGTTTTGGTTGGTCTCTGAAAAAATGATTTGTCAAAGTCGAGTTTTAAAAGGCAACTTGCATACAAGTTTGACTAGTGACAATGAAATTTTGGTTTGCCAAAAAGTTTCCGAAATCGATTTTGGATTTAACTTTTCATTATTTTGGGGGCTCAAAAATGATGTTTTGGTTGGTCTCTGAAAAAATGATTTGTCAAAGTCGAGTTTTAAAAGGCAACTTGTATACAAGTTTGACTAGCGACAATGAAATTTTGGTTTGCCAAAAAGTTTCCGAAATCGATTTTGGATTTCACGTTTCATTATTTTGGGGGCTTAAAAATGATGTTTTGGTTGGTCTCTGAAAAAATGATTTGTCAAAGTCGAGTTTTAAAAGGCAACTTGCATACAAGTTTTACTAGTGACAATGAAATTTTGGATTGAAAAAAGTTTCCGAAATCGATTTTGGATTTCACTTTTCATTATTTTGGGGGCTCAAAAACGATGTTTTGGTTAGTCTCTGAAAAAATGATTTGTCAAAGTCGAATCTTAAAAGGCAACTTGCATACAAGTTTGACTAGTGAAAATGAAATTTTGGTTTGCCAAAAAGTTTCCGAAATCGATTTTGGATTTCACTTTTCATTATTTTGGGGGCTTAAAAATGATGTTTTGGTTGGTCTCTGAAAAAATGATTTGTCAAAGTCGAGTTTTAAAAGGCAACTTGCATACAAGTTTTACTAGTGACAATGAAATTTTGGATTGAAAAAAGTTTCCGAAATCGATTTTGGATTTCACTTTTCATTATTTTGGGGGCTCAAAAACGATGTTTTGGTTAGTCTCTGAAAAAATGATTTGTCAAAGTCGAATCTTAAAAGGCAACTTGCATACAAGTTTGACTAGTGAAAATGAAATTTTGGTTTGCCAAAAAGTTTCCGAAATCGATTTTGGATTTCACTTTTCATTATTTTGGGGGCTCAAAAATGATGTTTAGGTTGGTCTCTGAAAAAGTGATTTGTCAAAGTCGAGTTTTAAAAGGCAACTTGCATACAAGTTTGACTAGTGACAATGAAATTTTGGTTTGCCAAAAAGTTTCCGAAATCGATTTTGGATCGAACTGTTCATTATTTTGGGGGCTTAAAAATGATGTTTTGGTTGGTATCTGAAAAAATGATTTGTCAAAGTCGAATTTTAATAGGCAACTTGCATACAAGTTTGACTAGTGACAATGAAGTTTTGGTTTGCCAAAAAGTTTCCGAAATCGATTTTGGATTTCACTTTTCATTATTTTGGGGGCTCAAAAATGATGTTTTGGTTGGTCTCTGAAAAAATGATTTGTCAAAGTCGAGTTTTAAAAGGCAACTTGCATACAAGTTTGACAAGTGACAATGAAATTTTGGTTTGCCAAAAAGTTTCCGAAATCGATTTTGGATCGAACTTTTCATAATTTTTTGGGCTTAAAAATGATGTTTTGGTTGGTCTCTGAAAAAATGATTTGTCAAAGTCGAGTTTTAAAAGGCAACTTGCATACAAGCTTGACTAGCGACAATGATATTTTGGTTTGCCAAAAAGTTTCCGAAATCGATTTTGGATCGAACTTTTCATTATTTTGGGGGCTCAAAAATGATGTTTTGGTTGGTCTCTGAAAAAATGATTTGTTAAAGTCGAGTTTTAAAAGGCAACTTGCATACAAGCTTGACTAGTGACAATGAAATTTTGGTTTGCCAAAAAGTTTCCGAAGTCGATTTTGGATTTCACTTTTCATTATTTTGGGGGCTTAAAAATGATGTTTTGGTTGGTCTCTGAAAAAATGATTTGTCAAAGTCGAATTTTAAAAGGCAACTTGCATACAAGTTTGACTAGTGACAATGAAATTTTGGTTTGCCAAAAAGTTTCCGAAATCGATTTTGGATCGAACTTTTCATTATTTTGGGGGCTCAAAAATGATGTTTTGGTTGGTCTCTGAAAAAATGATTTGTCAAAGTCGAATTTTAATAGGCAACTTGCATACAAGTTTCACTAGTGACAATGAAGTTTTGGTTTGCCAAAAAGTTTCCGAAATCGATTTTGGATCGAACTTTTCATTATTTTGGGGGCTTAAAAATGATGTTTTGGTTGGTCTCTGAAAAAATGATTTGTCAAAGTCGAGTTTTAAAAGGCAACTTGCATACAAGTTTGACTAGTGACAATGGAATTTTGGTTTGCCAAAAAGTTTCCAAAATCGATTTTGGATCGAACTTTTCAATATTTTGGGGGCTTAAAAATGATGTTTTGGTTGGTCTCTGAAAAAATGATTTGTAAAAGTCGAATTTTAATAGGCAACTTGCATACAAGTTTGACTAGTGACAATGAAGTTTTGGTTTGCCAAAAAGTTTCCGAAATCGATTTTGGATCGAACTTTTCATTATTTTGGGGGCTCAAAAATGATGTTTTGGTTGGTCCCTGAAAAAATGATTTGTCAAAGTCGAGTTTTAAAAGGCAACTTGCATACAAGTTTGACTAGTTACAATGAAGTTTTGGTTTGCCAAAAAGTTTCCGAAATCGATTTTGGATCGAACTTTTCATTATTTTGGGGGCTTAAAAATGATGTTTTGGTTGGTCTCTGAAAAAATGATTTGTCAAAGTCGAATTTTAAAAGGCAACTTGCATACAAGTTTGACTAGTGACAATGAAATTTTGGTTTGCCAAAAAGTTTCCGAAATCGATTTTGGATCGAACTTTTCATTATTTTGGGGGCTTAAAAATGATGTTTTGGTTGGTCTCTGAAAAAATGATTTGTCAAAGTCGAGTTTTAAAAGGCAACTTGCATACAAGTTTGACTAGTGACAATGAAATTTCGGTTTGCATAATAGTTTCTGAAATCGATCTTGGAATGCACTTTTCTTTATTTTGGGGGCTCAAAAATGATGTTTTGGTTGGTCTCTGAAAAAATGATTTGTCAAAGTCGAGTTTTAAAAAGCAACTTGCATACAAGTTTGACTAGTGACAATGAAATTTTGGTTTGCCAAAAAGTTTCCGAAATCGATCTTGGATTGCATTTTTCATTATTTTGGGGGCTCAAAAATGATGTTTTGGTTGGTCTCTGAAAAAATGATTTGTCAAAGTCGAGTTTTAAAAGGCAACTTGCATACAAGTTTGACTAGTGACAATGAAATTTTGGTTTGCCAAAAAGTTTCCGAAATCGATCTTGGATTGCATTTTTCATTATTTTGGGGGCTCAAAAATGATGGTTTGGTTAGTCTCTGAAAAAATTATTTGTCAAAGTCGAGTTTTAAAAAGCAACTTGCATACGAGTTTGACTAGTGACAATGAAATTTTGGTTTGCCAAAAAGTTTCCGAAATCGATTTTGGATTTCACTTTTCATTATTTTGGGGGCTCAAAAATGATGTTTTGGTTGGTCTCTGAAAAAATGATTTGTCAAAGTCGAGTTTTAAAAGGCAACTTGCATACAAGTTTGACTAGTGACAATGAAATTTTGGTTTGCCAAAAAGTTTCCGAAATCGATCTTGGATTGCATTTTTCATTATTTTGGGGGCGCAAAAATGATGGTTTGGTTGATCTCTGAAAAAATGATTTGTCAAAGTCGAGTTTGAAAAGGCAACTTGCATACAAGTTTGACTAGTGACATTGAAATTTTGGTTTGCCAAAAAGTTTCCGAAATCGATTTTGGATCGAACTTTTCATTATTTTGGGGGCTTAAAAATGATGGTTTGGCTGGTCTTTGAAAAAATGATTTGTCAAAGTCGAGTTTAAAAGGCAACTTGCATACAAGTTTGACTAGTGACAATGAAATTTTGGTTTGCCAAAAAGTTTCCGAAATCGATTTTGGATCGAACTTTTCATTATTTTGGGGGCTTAAAAATGATGGTTTGGTTGGTCTCTGAAAAAATGATTTGTCAAAGTCGAGTTTTAAAAGGCAACATGCATACAAGTTTGACTAGTGACAATGAAATTTTGGTTTGCCAAAAAGTTTCCGAAATCGATTTTGGATTTCACTTTTCATTATTTTGGGGGCTTAAAAATGATGTTTTGGTTGGTCTCTGAAAAAATGATTTGTCAAAGTCGAGTTTCAAAAGGCAACATGCATACAAGTTTGACTAGTGACAATGAAATTTTGGTTTGCCAAAAAGTTTCCGAAATCGATTTTGGATTTCACTTTTCATTATTTTGGGGGCTTAAAAATGATGTTTTGGTTGGTCTCTGAAAAAATGATTTGTCAAAGTCGAGTTTCAAAAGGCAACTTGCATACAAGTTTGACTAGTGACAATGAAATTTTGGTTTGCCAAAAAGTTTCCGAAATCGATTTTGGATTTCACTTTTCATTATTTTGGGGGCTGAAAAATGATGTTTAGGTGGGTCTCTGAAAAAAAATGATTTGTCAAAGTTGAGTTTTAAAAGGCAACTTGCATACAAGTTTGACTAGTTACATTGAAATTTTGGTTTGCCAAAAAGATTCCGAAAACGATTTTGGATCGAACTTTTCATTATTTTGGGGGCTTAAAAATGATGGTTTGGCTGGTCTTTGAAAAAATGATTTGTCAAAGTCGAGTTTTAAAAGGCAACATGCATACAAGTTTGACTAGTGACAATGAAATTTTGGTTTGCCAAAAAGTTTCCGAAATCGATTTTGGATTTCACTTTTCATTATTTTGGGGGCTTAAAAATGATGTTTTGGTTGGTCTCTGAAAATATGATTTGTCAAAGTCGAGTTTTAAAAGGCAACTTGCATACAAGTTTGACTAGTGCCAATGAAATTTTGGTTTGCCAAAAAGTTTCCGAAATCGATTTTGGATCGAACTTTTCATTATTTTGGGGGCTTAAAAATGATGGTTTGGTTGGTCTCTGAAAAAATGATTTGTCAAAGTCGAGTTTTAAAAGGCAACATGCATACAAGTTTGACTAGTGACAATGAAATTTTGGTTTGCCAAAAAGTTTCCGAAATCGATTTTGGATTTCACTTTTCATTATTTTGGGGGCTTAAAAATGATGTTTTGGTTGGTCTCTGAAAATATGATTTGTCAAAGTCGAGTTTTAAAAGGCAACATGCATACAAGTTTGACTAGTGACAATGAAATTTTGGTTTGCCAAAAAGTTTCCGAAATCGATTTTGGATTTCACTTTTCATTATTTTGGGGGCTTAAAAATGATGTTTTGGTTGGTCTCTGAAAATATGATTTGTCAAAGTCGAGTTTTAAAAGGCAACTTGCATACAAGTTTGACTAGTGCCAATGAAATTTTGGTTTGCCAAAAAGTTTCCGAAATCGATTTTGGATCGAACTTTTCATTATTTTGGGGGCTTAAAAATGATGGTTTGGTTGGTCTCTGAAAAAATGATTTGTCAAAGTCGAGTTTTAAAAGGCAACATGCATACAAGTTTGACTAGTGACAATGAAATTTTGGTTTGCCAAAAAGTTTCCGAAATCGATTTTGGATTTCACTTTTCATTATTTTGGGTGCTTAAAAATGATGTTTTGGTTGGTCTCTGAAAAAATGATTTGTCAAAGTCGAGTTTCAAAAGGCAACTTGCATACAAGTTTGACTAGTGACAATGAAATTTTGGTTTGCCAAAAAGTTTCCGAAATCGATTTTGGATTTCACTTTTCATTATTTTGGGGGCTGAAAAATGATGGTTTGGTTGATCTCTGAAAAAATGATTTGTCAAAGTCGAGTTTGAAAAGGCAACTTGCATACGAGTTTGACTAGTGACAATGAAATTTAGGTTTGCCAAAAAGTTTCCGAAATCGATTTTGGATTTCACTTTTCATTATTTTGGGTGCTTAAAAATGATGTTTTGGTTGGTCTCTGAAAAAAAAAGATTTGTCAAAGTCGAGTTTTAAAAGGCAACTTGCATACAAGTTTGACTAGTGACAATGAAATTTTGGTTTGCCAAAAAGTTTCCGAAATCGATCTTGGATTGCATTTTTCATTATTTTGGGGGCGCAAAAATGATGGTTTGGTTGATCTCTGAAAAAATGATTTGTCAAAGTCGAGTTTGAAAAGGCAACTTGCATACGAGTTTGACTAGTGACAATGAAATTTTGGTTTGCCAAAAAGTTTCCGAAATCGATTTTGGATTTCACTTTTCATTATTTTGGGGGCTTAAAAATGATGTTTTGGTTGGTCTCTGAAAAAATGATTTGTCAAAGTCGAGTTTTAGAAGGCAACTTACTTACAAGTTTGACTAGTGACAATGAAATTTTGGTTTGCCAAAAAGTTTCCGAAATCGATTTTGGATTTCACTTTTCATTATTTTGGGGGCTTAAAAATGATGTTTTGGTTGGTCTTTGAAAAAATGATTTGTCAAAGTCGAGTTTAAAAGGCAACTTGCATACAAGTTTGACTAGTGACAATGAAATTTTGGTTTGCCAAAAAGTTTCCGAAATCGATTTTGGATCGAACTTTTCATTATTTTGGGGGCTTAAAAATGATGGTTTGGTTGGTCTCTGAAAAAATGATTTGTCAAAGTCGAGTTTTAAAAGGCAACATGCATACAAGTTTGACTAGTGACAATGAAATTTTGGTTTGCCAAAAAGTTTCCGAAATCGATCTTGGATTGCATTTTTCATTATTTTGGGGGCGCAAAAATGATGGTTTGGTTGATCTCTGAAAAAATGATTTGTCAAAGTCGAGTTTGAAAAGGCAACTTGCATACGAGTTTGACTAGTGACAATGAAATTTAGGTTTGCCAAAAAGTTTCCGAAATCGATTTTGGATTTCACTTTTCATTATTTTGGGGGCTTAAAAATGATGTTTTGGTTGGTCTCTGAAAAAATGATTTGTCAAAGTCGAGTTTTAGAAGGCAACTTACTTACAAGTTTGACTAGTGACAATGAAATTTTGGTTTGCCAAAAAGTTTCCGAAATCGATTTTGGATTTCACTTTTCATTATTTTGGGGGCTTAAAAATGATGTTTTGGTTGGTCTTTGAAAAAATGATTTGTCAAAGTCGAGTTTAAAAGGCAACTTGCATACAAGTTTGACTAGTGACAATGAAATTTTGGTTTGCCAAAAAGTTTCCGAAATCGATTTTGGATCGAACTTTTCATTATTTTGGGGGGCGCAAAAATGTTGTTTTGGTTGGTCTCTGAAAAAAAGATTTGTCAAAGTCGAGTTTTAAAAGGCAACTTGCATACAAGTTTGACTAGTGACAATGAAATTTTGGTTTGCCAAAAAGTTTCCGAAATCGATCTTGGATTGCATTTTTCATTATTTTGGGGGCGCAAAAATGATGGTTTGGTTGATCTCTGAAAAAATGATTTGTCAAAGTCGAGTTTGAAAAGGCAACTTGCATACGAGTTTGACTAGTGACAATGAAATTTAGGTTTGCCAAAAAGTTTCCGAAATCGATTTTGGATTTCACTTTTCATTATTTTGGGGGCTTAAAAATGATGGTTTGGTTGGTCTCTGAAAAAATGATTTGTCAAAGTCGAGTTTTAGAAGGCAACTTACTTACAAGTTTGACTAGTGACAATGACATTTTGGTTTGCCAAAAAGTTTCCGAAATCGATTTTGGATTTCACTTTTCATTATTTTGGGGGCTCAAAAATGATGTTTTGGTTGGTCTCTGAAAAAATGATTTGTCAAAGTCGAGTTTTAAAAGGCAACTTGCATACAAGTTTGACTAGTGACAATGACATTTTGGTTTGCAGAAAAGTTTCCGAAATCGATCTTGGATTGCATTTTTCATTATTTTGGGGGCTCAAAAATGATGTTTTGGTTGGTCTCTGAAAAAATGATTTGTCAAAGTCGAGTTTTAAAAAGCAACTTGCATACGAGTTTGACTAGTGACAATGAAATTTAGGTTTGCCAAAAAGTTTCCGAAATCGATTTTGGATTTCACTTTTCATTATTTTGGGGGCTTAAAAATGTTGTTTTGGTTGGTCTCTGAAAAAATGATTTGTCAAAGTCGAGTTTCAAAAGGCAACTTGCATACAAGTTTGACTAGTGACAATGAAATTTTGGTTTGCCAAAAAGTTTCCGAAATCGATTTTGGATTTCACTTTTCATTATTTTGGGGGCTGAAAAATGATGTTTAGGTGGGTCTCTGAAAAAAAATGATTTGTCAAAGTTGAGTTTTAAAAGGCAACTTGCATACAAGTTTGACTAGTTACATTGAAATTTTGGTTTGCCAAAAAGATTCCGAAATCGATTTTGGATTTCACTTTTCATTATTTTGGGGGCTTAAAAATGATGTTTTGGTTGGTCTTTGAAAAAATGATTTGTCAAAGTCGAGTTTAAAAGGCAACTTGCATACAAGTTTGACTAGTGACAATGAAATTTTGGTTTGCCAAAAAGTTTCCGAAATCGATTTTGGATTTCACTTTTCATTATTTTGGGGGGCTCAAAAATGTTGTTTTGGTTGGTCTCTGAAAAAATGATTTGTCAAAGTTGAGTTTTAAAAGGCAACTTGCATACAAGTTTGACTAGTTACATTGAAATTTTGGTTTGCCAAAAAGTTTCCGAAAACGATTTTGGATCGAACTTTTCATTATTTTGGGGGCTTAAAAATGATGGTTTGGTTGGTCTCTGAAAAAATGATTTGTCAAAGTCGAGTTTTAAAAGGCAACTTGCATACAAGTTTGACTAGTGACAATTAAATTTTGGTTTGCCAAAAAGTTTCCGAAATCGATTTTGGATCGAACTTTTCATTATTTTGGGGGCTTAAAAATGATGGTTTGGCTGGTCTTTGAAAAAATGATTTGTCAAAGTCGAGTTTAAAAGGCAACTTGCATACAAGTTTGACTAGTGACAATGAAATTTTGGTTTGCCAAAAAGTTTCCGAAATCGATTTTGGATCGAACTTTTCATTATTTTGGGGGCTTAAAAATGATGGTTTGGTTGGTCTCTGAAAAAATGATTTGTCAAAGTCGAGTTTTAAAAGGCAACATGCATACAAGTTTGACTAGTGACAATGAAATTTTGGTTTGCCAAAAAGTTTCCGAAATCGATTTTGGATTTCACTTTTCATTATTTTGGGGGCTTAAAAATGATGTTTTGGTTGGTCTCTGAAAAAATGATTTGTCAAAGTCGAGTTTCAAAAGGCAACATGCATACAAGTTTGACTAGTGACAATGAAATTTTGGTTTGCCAAAAAGTTTCCGAAATCGATTTTGGATTTCACTTTTCATTATTTTGGGGGCTTAAAAATGATGTTTTGGTTGGTCTCTGAAAAAATGATTTGTCAAAGTCGAGTTTCAAAAGGCAACTTGCATACAAGTTTGACTAGTGACAATGAAATTTTGGTTTGCCAAAAAGTTTCCGAAATCGATTTTGGATTTCACTTTTCATTATTTTGGGGGCTGAAAAATGATGTTTAGGTGGGTCTCTGAAAAAAAATGATTTGTCAAAGTTGAGTTTTAAAAGGCAACTTGCATACAAGTTTGACTAGTTACATTGAAATTTTGGTTTGCCAAAAAGATTCCGAAAACGATTTTGGATCGAACTTTTCATTATTTTGGGGGCTTAAAAATGATGGTTTGGCTGGTCTTTGAAAAAATGATTTGTCAAAGTCGAGTTTTAAAAGGCAACATGCATACAAGTTTGACTAGTGACAATGAAATTTTGGTTTGCCAAAAAGTTTCCGAAATCGATTTTGGATTTCACTTTTCATTATTTTGGGGGCTTAAAAATGATGTTTTGGTTGGTCTCTGAAAATATGATTTGTCAAAGTCGAGTTTTAAAAGGCAACTTGCATACAAGTTTGACTAGTGCCAATGAAATTTTGGTTTGCCAAAAAGTTTCCGAAATCGATTTTGGATCGAACTTTTCATTATTTTGGGGGCTTAAAAATGATGGTTTGGTTGGTCTCTGAAAAAATGATTTGTCAAAGTCGAGTTTTAAAAGGCAACATGCATACAAGTTTGACTAGTGACAATGAAATTTTGGTTTGCCAAAAAGTTTCCGAAATCGATTTTGGATTTCACTTTTCATTATTTTGGGGGCTTAAAAATGATGTTTTGGTTGGTCTCTGAAAATATGATTTGTCAAAGTCGAGTTTTAAAAGGCAACATGCATACAAGTTTGACTAGTGACAATGAAATTTTGGTTTGCCAAAAAGTTTCCGAAATCGATTTTGGATTTCACTTTTCATTATTTTGGGGGCTTAAAAATGATGTTTTGGTTGGTCTCTGAAAATATGATTTGTCAAAGTCGAGTTTTAAAAGGCAACTTGCATACAAGTTTGACTAGTGCCAATGAAATTTTGGTTTGCCAAAAAGTTTCCGAAATCGATTTTGGATCGAACTTTTCATTATTTTGGGGGCTTAAAAATGATGGTTTGGCTGGTCTTTGAAAAAATGATTTGTCAAAGTCGAGTTTAAAAGGCAACTTGCATACAAGTTTGACTAGTGACAATGAAATTTTGGTTTGCCAAAAAGTTTCCGAAATCGATTTTGGATCGAACTTTTCATTATTTTGGGGGCTTAAAAATGATGGTTTGGTTGGTCTCTGAAAAAATGATTTGTCAAAGTCGAGTTTTAAAAGGCAACATGCATACAAGTTTGACTAGTGACAATGAAATTTTGGTTTGCCAAAAAGTTTCCGAAATCGATTTTGGATTTCACTTTTCATTATTTTGGGTGCTTAAAAATGATGTTTTGGTTGGTCTCTGAAAAATGATTTGTCAAAGTCGAGTTTCAAAAGGCAACTTGCATACAAGTTTGACTAGTGACAATGAAATTTTGGTTTGCCAAAAAGTTTCCGAAATCGATTTTGGATTTCACTTTTCATTATTTTGGGGGCTGAAAAATGATGGTTTGGTTGATCTCTGAAAAAATGATTTGTCAAAGTCGAGTTTGAAAAGGCAACTTGCATACGAGTTTGACTAGTGACAATGAAATTTAGGTTTGCCAAAAAGTTTCCGAAATCGATTTTGGATTTCACTTTTCATTATTTTGGGTGCTTAAAAATGATGTTTTGGTTGGTCTCTGAAAAAAAAAGATTTGTCAAAGTCGAGTTTTAAAAGGCAACTTGCATACAAGTTTGACTAGTGACAATGAAATTTTGGTTTGCCAAAAAGTTTCCGAAATCGATCTTGGATTGCATTTTTCATTATTTTGGGGGCTGAAAAATGATGTTTTGGTTGGTCTCTGAAAAAATGATTTGTCAAAGTCGAGTTTTAAAAGGCAACTTGCATACAAGTTTGACTAGTGACAATGAAATTTTGGATTGCCAAAAAGTTTCCGAAATCGATTTTGGATTTCACTTTTCATTATTTTGGGGGCTCAAAAATGATGTTTTGGTTGGTCTCTGAAAAAATGATTTGTCAAAGTCGAGTTTTAAAAGGCAACTTGCATACAAGTTTGACTAGTGACAATGAAATTTTGGATTGCCAAAAAGTTTCCGAAATCGATTTTGGATCGAACTTTTCATTATTTTGGGGGCTCAAAAATGATGTTTTGGTTGGTCTCTGAAAAAATGATTTGTCAAAGTCGAGTTTTAAAAGGCAACTTGCATACAAGTTTGACTAGTGACAATGAAATTTTGGATTGCCAAAAAGTTTCCGAAATCGATTTTGGATTTCACTTTTCATTATTTTGGGGGCTCAAAAATGATGTATTGGTTGGTCTCTGAAAAAATGATTTGTCAAAGTCGAGTTTTAAAAGGCAACTTGCATACAAGTTTGACTAGTGACAATAAAATTTTGGTATGCCAAAAAGTTTCCGAAATCGATTTTGGATTGCACTTTTCATTATTTTGGGGGCTCAAAAATGATGTTTTGGTTGGTCTCTGAAAAAATGATTTGTCAAAGTCGAGTTTTAAAAGGCAACTTGCATACAAGTTTGACTAGTGACAATGAAATTTTGGATTGCCAAAAAGTTTCCGAAATCGATTTTGGATCGAACTTTTCATTATTTTGGGGGCTTAAAAATGATGGTTTGGTTGGTCTCTGAAAAAATGATTTGTCAAAGTCGAGTTTTAAAAGGCAACTTGCATACAAGTTTGACTAGTAACTTTGAAATTTTGGTTTGCATAATAGTTTCTGAAATCGATTTTGGATTTCACTTTTCATTATTTTGGGGGCTCAAAAATGATGTTTTGGTTGGTCTCTGAAAAAATGATTTGTCAAAGTCGAGTTTTAAAAGGCAACTTGCATACAAGTTTGACTAGTGACAATGAAATTTTGGATTGCCAAAAAGTTTCCGAAATCGATTTTGGATTTCACTTTTCATTATTTTGGGGGCTCAAAAATGATGTTTTGGTTGGTCTCTGAAAAAATGATTTGTCAAAGTCGAGTTTTAAAAGGCAACTTGCATACAAGTTTGACTAGTGACAATGAAATTTTGGATTCCCAAAAAGTTTCCGAAATCGATTTTGGATTTCACTTTTCATTATTTTGGGGGCTCAAAAATGATGTTTTGGTTGGTCTCTGAAAAAATGATTTGTCAAAGTCGAGATTTAAAAGGCAACTTGCATACAAGTTTGACTAGTGACAATGAAATTTTGGATTGCCAAAAAGTTTCCGAAATCGATGTTGGATTTTACTTTTCATTATTTTGGGGGCCTAAAAATGATGTATTGGTTGGTCTCTGAAAAAATGATTTGTCAAAGTCGAGTTTTAAAAGGCAACTTGCATACAAGTTTGACTAGTGACAATGAAATTTTGGTTTGCCAAAAAGTTTCCGAAATCGATTTTGGATTGCACTTTTCATTATTTTGGGGGCTCAAAAATGATGTTTTGGTTGGTCTCTGAAAAAATGATTTGTCAAAGTCGAGTTTTAAAAGGCAACTTGCATACAAGTTTGACTAGTGACAATGAAATTTTGGATTGCCAAAAAGTTTCCGAAATCGATTTTGGATCGAACTTTTCATTATTTTGGGGGCTCAAAAATGATGTTTTGGTTGGTCTCTGAAAAAATGATTTGTCAAAGTCGAGTTTTAAAAGGCAACTTGCATACAAGTTTGACTAGTGACAATGAAATTTTGGATTGCCAAAAAGTTTCCGAAATCGATTTTGGATTTCACTTTTCATTATTTTGGGGGCTCAAAAATGATGTTTTGGTTGGTCTCTGAAAAAATGATTTGTCAAAGTCGAGTTTTAAAAGGCAACTTGCATACAAGTTTGACTAGTGACAATGAAATTTTGGATTGCCAAAAAGTTTCTGAAATCGATTTTGGATTTCACTTTTCATTATTTTGGGGGCTCAAAAATGATGTTTTGGTTGGTCTCTGAAAAAATGATTTGTCAAAGTCGAGTTTTAAAAGGCAACTTGCATACAAGTTTGACTAGTGACAATGAAATTTTGGTTTGCCAAAAAGTTTCCGAAATCGATTTTGGATTGCACTTTTCATTATTTTGGGGGCTCAAAAATGATGTTTTGGTCTGTCTCTGAAAAAATGATTTGTCAAAGTCGAGATTTAAAAGGCAACTTGCATACAAGTTTGACTAGTGACAATGAAATTTTGGTTTGCCAAAAAGTTTCCGAAATCGATTTTGGATTTCACTTTTCATTATTTTGGGGGCTCAAAAATGATGTTTTGGTTGGTCTCTGAAAAAATGATTTGTCAAAGTCGAGTTTTAAAAGGCAACTTGCATACAAGTTTGACTACTGACAATGAAATTTTGGTTTGCCAAAAAGTTTCCGAAATCGATTTTGGATCGAACTTTTCATTATTTTGGGGGCTCAAAAATGATGTTTTGGTTGGTCTCTGAAAAAATGATTTGTCAAAGTCGAGTTTTAAAAGGCAACTTGCATACAAGTTTGACTAGTGACAATGAAATTTTGGATTGCCAAAAAGTTTCCGAAATCGATTTTGGATTTCACTTTTCATTATTTTGGGGGCTCAAAAATGATGTTTTGGTTGGTCTCTGAAAAAATGATTTGTCAAAGTCGAGTTTTAAAAGGCAACTTGCATACAAGTTTGACTAGTGACAATGAAATTTTGGATTGCCAAAAAGTTTCTGAAATCGATTTTGGATTTCACTTTTCATTATTTTGGGGGCTCAAAAATGATGTTTTGGTTGGTCTCTGAAAAAATGATTTGTCAAAGTCGAGTTTTAAAAGGCAACTTGCATACAAGTTTGACTAGTGACAATGAAATTTTGGTTTGCCAAAAAGTTTCCGAAATCGATTTTGGATTGCACTTTTCATTATTTTGGGGGCTCAAAAATGATGTTTTGGTCTGTCTCTGAAAAAATGATTTGTCAAAGTCGAGATTTAAAAGGCAACTTGCATACAAGTTTGACTAGTGACAATGAAATTTTGGTTTGCCAAAAAGTTTCCGAAATCGATTTTGGATTTCACTTTTCATTATTTTGGGGGCTCAAAAATGATGTTTTGGTTGGTCTCTGAAAAAATGATTTGTCAAAGTCGAGTTTTAAAAGGCAACTTGCATACAAGTTTGACTACTGACAATGAAATTTTGGTTTGCCAAAAAGTTTCGGAAATCGATTTTGGATTTCACTTTTCATTATTTTGGGGGCTTAAAAATGATGGTTTGGTTGGTCTCTGGAAAAATGATTTGTCAAAGTCGAGTTTTAAAAGGCAACTTACATACAAGTTTGACTAGTGACAATGAAATTTTGGTTTGCCAAAAAGTTTCCGAAATCGATTTTGGATTTCACTTTTCATTATTTTGGCGGCTTAAAAATGATGGTTTGGTTGGTCTCTGGAAAAATGATTTGTCAAAGTTGAGTTTTAAAAGGCAACTTGCATACAAGTTTGACTAGTGACAATGAAATTTTGGTTTGCCAAAAAGTTTCCGAAATCGATTTTGGATTGCACTTTTCATTATTTTGGGGGCTCAAAAATGATGTTTTGGTCTGTCTCTGAAAAAATGATTTGTCAAAGTCGAGATTTAAAAGGCAACTTGCATACAAGTTTGACTAGTGACAATGAAATTTTGGTTTGCCAAAAAGTTTCCGAAATCGATTTTGGATTTCACTTTTCATTATTTTGGGGGCTCAAAAATGATGTTTTGGTTGGTCTCTGAAAAAATGATTTGTCAAAGTCGAGTTTTAAAAGGCAACTTGCATACAAGTTTGACTACTGACAATGAAATTTTGGTTTGCCAAAAAGTTTCCGAAATCGATTTTGGATCGAACTTTTCATTATTTTGGGGGCTCAAAAATGATGTTTTGGTTGGTCTCTGAAAAAATGATTTGTCAAAGTCGAGTTTTAAAAGGCAACTTGCATACAAGTTTGACTAGTGACAATGAAATTTTGGATTGCCAAAAAGTTTCCGAAATCGATTTTGGATTTCACTTTTCATTATTTTGGGGGCTCAAAAATGATGTTTTGGTTGGTCTCTGAAAAAATGATTTGTCAAAGTCGAGTTTTAAAAGGCAACTTGCATACAAGTTTGACTAGTGACAATGAAATTTTGGATTGCCAAAAAGTTTCTGAAATCGATTTTGGATTTCACTTTTCATTATTTTGGGGGCTCAAAAATGATGTTTTGGTTGGTCTCTGAAAAAATGATTTGTCAAAGTCGAGTTTTAAAAGGCAACTTGCATACAAGTTTGACTAGTGACAATGAAATTTTGGTTTGCCAAAAAGTTTCCGAAATCGATTTTGGATTGCACTTTTCATTATTTTGGGGGCTCAAAAATGATGTTTTGGTCTGTCTCTGAAAAAATGATTTGTCAAAGTCGAGATTTAAAAGGCAACTTGCATACAAGTTTGACTAGTGACAATGAAATTTTGGTTTGCCAAAAAGTTTCCGAAATCGATTTTGGATTTCACTTTTCATTATTTTGGGGGCTCAAAAATGATGTTTTGGTTGGTCTCTGAAAAAATGATTTGTCAAAGTCGAGTTTTAAAAGGCAACTTGCATACAAGTTTGACTACTGACAATGAAATTTTGGTTTGCCAAAAAGTTTCGGAAATCGATTTTGGATTTCACTTTTCATTATTTTGGGGGCTTAAAAATGATGGTTTGGTTGGTCTCTGGAAAAATGATTTGTCAAAGTCGAGTTTTAAAAGGCAACTTACATACAAGTTTGACTAGTGACAATGAAATTTTGGTTTGCCAAAAAGTTTCCGAAATCGATTTTGGATTTCACTTTTCATTATTTTGGCGGCTTAAAAATGATGGTTTGGTTGGTCTCTGGAAAAATGATTTGTCAAAGTTGAGTTTTAAAAGGCAACTTGCATACAAGTTTGACTAGTGACAATGAAATTTAAGATTGCCAAAAAGTTTCCGAAATCGATGTTGGATCGAACTTTTCATTATTTTGGGTGCTTAAAAATGATGTTTTGGTTGGTCTCTGAAAAAATGATTTGTCAAAGTCGAGTTTTAAAAGGCAACTTGCATACAAGTTTGACTAGTAACTTTGAAATTTTGGTTTGCCAAAAAGTTTCCGAAATCGATTTTGGATTTCACTTTTCATTATTTTGGGGGCTCAAAAATGATGTTTTGGTTGGTCTCTGAAAAAATGATTTGTCAAAGTCGAGTTTTAAAAGGCAACTTGCATACAAGTTTGACTAGTGACAATGAAATTTTGGATTGCCAAAAAGTTTCCGAATTCGGTTTTGGATCGAACTTTTCATTATTTTGGGGGCTTAAAAATGATGTTTTGGTTGGTCTCTGAAAAAATGATTTGTCAAAGTCGAGTTTTAAAAGGCAACTTGCATACAAGTTTGACTAGTGACAATGAAATTTTGGTTTGCCAAAAAGTTTCCGAAATCGATTTTGGATCGAACTTTTCATTGTTTTGGGGGCTCGAAAATGATGTTTTGGTTGGTCTCTGAAAAAATGATTTGTCAAAGTCGAGTTTTAAAAGGCAACTTGCATACAAGTTTGACTAGTGACAATGAAATTTTGGATTGCCAAAAAGTTTCCGAAATCGATTTTGGATTTCACTTTTCATTATTTTGGGGGCTCAAAAATGATGTTTTGGTTGGTCTCTGAAAAAATGATTTGTCAAAGTCGAGTTTTAAAAGGCAACTTGCATACAAGTTTGACTAGTGACAATGAAATTTTGGATTGCCAAAAAGTTTCCGAATTCGGTTTTGGATCGAACTTTTCATTATTTTGGGGGCTTAAAAATGATGTTTTGGTTGGTCTCTGAAAAAATGATTTGTCAAAGTCGAGTTTTAAAAGGCAACTTGCATACAAGTTTGACTAGTGACAATGAAATTTTGGTTTGCCAAAAAGTTTCCGAAATCGATTTTGGATCGAACTTTTCATTGTTTTGGGGGCTCGAAAATGATGTTTTGGTTGGTCTCTGAAAAAATGATTTGTCAAAGTCGAGTTTTAAAAGGCAACTTGCATACAAGTTTGACTAGTGACAATGAAATTTTGGATTGCCAAAAAGTTTCCGAAATCGATTTTGGATTTCACTTTTCATTATTTTGGGGGCTCAAAAATGATGTTTTGGTTGGTCTCTGAAAAAATGATTTGTCAAAGTCGAGTTTTAAAAGGCAACTTGCATACAAGTTTGACTAGTGACAATGAAATTTTGGATTGCCAAAAAGTTTCCGAAATCGATTTTGGATTTCACTTTTCATTATTTTGGGGGCTCAAAAATGATGTTTTGGTTGGTCTCTGAAAAAATGATTTGTCAAAGTCGAGTTTTAAAAGGCAACTTGCATACAAGTTTGACTAGTGACAATGAAATTTTGGTTTGCCAAAAAGTTTCCGAAATCGATTTTGGATTTCACTTTTCATTATTTTGGGGGCTCAAAAATGATGTTTTGGTTGGTCTCTGAAAAAATGATTTGTCAAAGTCGAGTTTTAAAAGGCAACTTGCATACAAGTTTGACTAGTGACAATGAAATTTTGGATTGCCAAAAAGTTTCCGAATTCGGTTTTGGATCGAACTTTTCATTATTTTGGGGGCTTAAAAATGATGTTTTGGTTGGTCTCTGAAAAAATGATTTGTCAAAGTCGAGTTTTAAAAGGCAACTTGCATACAAGTTTGACTAGTGACAATGAAATTTTGGTTTGCCAAAAAGTTTCCGAAATCGATTTTGGATCGAACTTTTCATTGTTTTGGGGGCTCGAAAATGATGTTTTGGTTGGTCTCTGAAAAAATGATTTGTCAAAGTCGAGTTTTAAAAGGCAACTTGCATACAAGTTTGACTAGTGACAATGAAATTTTGGATTGCCAAAAAGTTTCCGAAATCGATTTTGGATTTCACTTTTCATTATTTTGGGGGCTCAAAAATGATGTTTTGGTTGGTCTCTGAAAAAATGATTTGTCAAAGTCGAGTTTTAAAAGGCAACTTGCATACAAGTTTGACTAGTGACAATGAAATTTTGGATTGCCAAAAAGTTTCCGAAATCGATTTTGGATTTCACTTTTCATTATTTTGGGGGCTCAAAAATGATGTTTTGGTTGGTCTCTGAAAAAATGATTTGTCAAAGTCGAGTTTTAAAAGGCAACTTGCATACAAGTTTGACTAGTGACAATGAAATTTTGGTTTGCCAAAAAGTTTCCGAAATCGATTTTGGATCGAACTTTTCATTGTTTTGGGGGCTCGAAAATGATGTTTTGGTTGGTCTCTGAAAAAATGATTTGTCAAAGTCGAGTTTTAAAAGGCAACTTGCATACAAGTTTGACTAGTGACAATGAAATTTTGGATTGCCAAAAAGTTTCCGAATTCGGTTTTGGATCGAACTTTTCATTATTTTGGGGGCTTAAAAATGATGTTTTGGTTGGTCTCTGAAAAAATGATTTGTCAAAGTCGAGTTTTAAAAGGCAACTTGCATACAAGTTTGACTAGTGACAATGAAATTTTGGTTTGCCAAAAAGTTTCCGAAATCGATTTTGGATCGAACTTTTCATTGTTTTGGGGGCTCGAAAATGATGTTTTGGTTGGTCTCTGAAAAAATGATTTGTCAAAGTCGAGTTTTAAAAGGCAACTTGCATACAAGTTTGACTAGTGACAATGAAATTTTGGATTGCCAAAAAGTTTCCGAAATCGATTTTGGATTTCACTTTTCATTATTTTGGGGGCTCAAAAATGATGTTTTGGTTGGTCTCTGAAAAAATGATTTGTCAAAGTCGAGTTTTAAAAGGCAACTTGCATACAAGTTTGACTAGTGACAATGAAATTTTGGATTGCCAAAAAGTTTCCGAAATCGATTTTGGATTTCACTTTTCATTATTTTGGGGGCTCAAAAATGATGTTTTGGTTGGTCTCTGAAAAAATGATTTGTCAAAGTCGAGTTTTAAAAGGCAACTTGCATACAAGTTTGACTAGTGACAATGAAATTTTGGTTTGCCAAAAAGTTTCCGAAATCGATTTTGGATTTCACTTTTCATTATTTTGGGGGCTCAAAAATGATGTTTTGGTTGGTCTCTGAAAAAATGATTTGTCAAAGTCGAGTTTTAAAAGGCAACTTGCATACAAGTTTGACTAGTGACAATGAAATTTTGGATTGCCAAAAAGTTTCCGAATTCGGTTTTGGATCGAACTTTTCATTATTTTGGGGGCTTAAAAATGATGTTTTGGTTGGTCTCTGAAAAAATGATTTGTCAAAGTCGAGTTTTAAAAGGCAACTTGCATACAAGTTTGACTAGTGACAATGAAATTTTGGTTTGCCAAAAAGTTTCCGAAATCGATTTTGGATCGAACTTTTCATTGTTTTGGGGGCTCGAAAATGATGTTTTGGTTGGTCTCTGAAAAAATGATTTGTCAAAGTCGAGTTTTAAAAGGCAACTTGCATACAAGTTTGACTAGTGACAATGAAATTTTGGATTGCCAAAAAGTTTCCGAAATCGATTTTGGATTTCACTTTTCATTATTTTGGGGGCTCAAAAATGATGTTTTGGTTGGTCTCTGAAAAAATGATTTGTCAAAGTCGAGTTTTAAAAGGCAACTTGCATACAAGTTTGACTAGTGACAATGAAATTTTGGATTGCCAAAAAGTTTCCGAAATCGATTTTGGATTTCACTTTTCATTATTTTGGGGGCTCAAAAATGATGTTTTGGTTGGTCTCTGAAAAAATGATTTGTCAAAGTCGAGTTTTAAAAGGCAACTTGCATACAAGTTTGACTAGTGACAATGAAATTTTGGATTGCCAAAAAGTTTCCGAAATCGATTTTGGATTTCACTTTTCATTATTTTGGGGGCTCAAAAATGATGTTTTGGTTGGTCTCTGAAAAAATGATTTGTCAAAGTCGAGTTTTAAAAGGCAACTTGCATACAAGTTTGACTAGTGACAATGAAATTTTGGATTGCCAAAAAGTTTCCGAATTCGGTTTTGGATCGAACTTTTCATTATTTTGGGGGCTTAAAAATGATGTTTTGGTTGGTCTCTGAAAAAATGATTTGTCAAAGTCGAGTTTTAAAAGGCAACTTGCATACAAGTTTGACTAGTGACAATGAAATTTTGGTTTGCCAAAAAGTTTCCGAAATCGATTTTGGATCGAACTTTTCATTGTTTTGGGGGCTCGAAAATGATGTTTTGGTTGGTCTCTGAAAAAATGATTTGTCAAAGTCGAGTTTTAAAAGGCAACTTGCATACAAGTTTGACTAGTGACAATGAAATTTTGGATTGCCAAAAAGTTTCCGAAATCGATTTTGGATTTCACTTTTCATTATTTTGGGGGCTCAAAAATGATGTTTTGGTTGGTCTCTGAAAAAATGATTTGTCAAAGTCGAGTTTTAAAAGGCAACTTGCATACAAGTTTGACTAGTGACAATGAAATTTTGGATTGCCAAAAAGTTTCCGAAATCGATTTTGGATTTCACTTTTCATTATTTTGGGGGCTCAAAAATGATGTTTTGGTTGGTCTCTGAAAAAATGATTTGTCAAAGTCGAGTTTTAAAAGGCAACTTGCATACAAGTTTGACTAGTGACAATGAAATTTTGGATTGCCAAAAAGTTTCCGAAATCGATTTTGGATTTCACTTTTCATTATTTTGGGGGCTCAAAAATGATGTTTTGGTTGGTCTCTGAAAAAATGATTTGTCAAAGTCGAGTTTTAAAAGGCAACTTGCATACAAGTTTGACTAGTGACAATGAAATTTTGGATTGCCAAAAAGTTTCCGAAATCGATTTTGGATTTCACTTTTCATTATTTTGGGGGCTCAAAAATGATGTTTTGGTTGGTCTCTGAAAAAATGATTTGTCAAAGTCGAGTTTTAAAAGGCAACTTGCATACAAGTTTGACTAGTGACAATGAAATTTTGGATTGCCAAAAAGTTTCCGAAATCGATTTTGGATTTCACTTTTCATTATTTTGGGGGCTCAAAAATGATGTTTTGGTTGGTCTCTGAAAAAATGATTTGTCAAAGTCGAGTTTTAAAAGGCAACTTGCATACAAGTTTGACTAGTGACAATGAAATTTTGGATTGCCAAAAAGTTTCCGAAATCGATTTTGGATTTCACTTTTCATTATTTTGGGGGCTCAAAAATGATGTTTTGGTTGGTCTCTGAAAAAATGATTTGTCAAAGTCGAGTTTTAAAAGGCAACTTGCATACAAGTTTGACTAGTGACAATGAAATTTTGGTTTGCCAAAAAGTTTCCGAAATCGATTTTGGATCGAACTTTTCATTGTTTTGGGGGCTCGAAAATGATGTTTTGGTTGGTCTCTGAAAAAATGATTTGTCAAAGTCGAGTTTTAAAAGGCAACTTGCATACAAGTTTGACTAGTGACAATGAAATTTTGGATTGCCAAAAAGTTTCCGAATTCGGTTTTGGATCGAACTTTTCATTATTTTGGGGGCTTAAAAATGATGTTTTGGTTGGTCTCTGAAAAAATGATTTGTCAAAGTCGAGTTTTAAAAGGCAACTTGCATACAAGTTTGACTAGTGACAATGAAATTTTGGATTGCCAAAAAGTTTCCGAAATCGATTTTGGATTTCACTTTTCATTATTTTGGGGGCTCAAAAATGATGTTTTGGTTGGTTTCTGAAAAAATGATTTGTCAAAGTCGAGTTTTAAAAGGCAACTTGCATACAAGTTTGACTAGTGACAATGAAATTTTGGATTGCCAAAAAGTTTCCGAAATCGATTTTGGATTTCACTTTTCATTATTTTGGGGGCTCAAAAATGATGTTTTGGTTGGTCTCTGAAAAAATGATTTGTCAAAGTCGAGTTTTAAAAGGCAACTTGCATACAAGTTTGACTAGTGACAATGAAATTTTGGATTGCCAAAAAGTTTCCGAAATCGATTTTGGATTTCACTTTTCATTATTTTGGGGGCTCAAAAATGATGTTTTGGTTGGTCTCTGAAAAAATGATTTGTCAAAGTCGAGTTTTAAAAGGCAACTTGCATACAAGTTTGACTAGTGACAATGAAATTTTGGTTTGCCAAAAAGTTTCCGAAATCGATTTTGGATCGAACTTTTCATTGTTTTGGGGGCTCGAAAATGATGTTTTGGTTGGTCTCTGAAAAAATGATTTGTCAAAGTCGAGTTTTAAAAGGCAACTTGCATACAAGTTTGACTAGTGACAATGAAATTTTGGATTGCCAAAAAGTTTCCGAATTCGGTTTTGGATCGAACTTTTCATTATTTTGGGGGCTTAAAAATGATGTTTTGGTTGGTCTCTGAAAAAATGATTTGTCAAAGTCGAGTTTTAAAAGGCAACTTGCATACAAGTTTGACTAGTGACAATGAAATTTTGGATTGCCAAAAAGTTTCCGAATTCGGTTTTGGATCGAACTTTTCATTATTTTGGGGGCTCAAAAATGATGTTTTGGTTGGTCTCTGAAAAAATGATTTGTCAAAGTCGAGTTTTAAAAGGCAACTTGCATACAAGTTTGACTAGTGACAATGAAATTTTGGATTGCCAAAAAGTTTCCGAAATCGATTTTGGATTTCACTTTTCATTATTTTGGGGGCTCAAAAATGATGTTTTGGTTGGTCTCTGAAAAAATGATTTGTCAAAGTCGAGTTTTAAAAGGCAACTTGCATACAAGTTTGACTAGTGACAATGAAATTTTGGATTGCCAAAAAGTTTCCGAAATCGATTTTGGATTTCACTTTTCATTATTTTGGGGGCTCAAAAATGATGTTTTGGTTGGTCTCTGAAAAAATGATTTGTCAAAGTCGAGTTTTAAAAGGCAACTTGCATACAAGTTTGACTAGTGACAATGAAATTTTGGATTGCCAAAAAGTTTCCGAAATCGATTTTGGATTTCACTTTTCATTATTTTGGGGGCTCAAAAATGATGTTTTGGTTGGTCTCTGAAAAAATGATTTGTCAAAGTCGAGTTTTAAAAGGCAACTTGCATACAAGTTTGACTAGTGACAATGAAATTTTGGATTGCCAAAAAGTTTCCGAAATCGATTTTGGATTTCACTTTTCATTATTTTGGGGGCTCAAAAATGATGTTTTGGTTGGTCTCTGAAAAAATGATTTGTCAAAGTCGAGTTTTAAAAGGCAACTTGCATACAAGTTTGACTAGTGACAATGAAATTTTGGATTGCCAAAAAGTTTCCGAAATCGATTTTGGATTTCACTTTTCATTATTTTGGGGGCTCAAAAATGATGTTTTGGTTGGTCTCTGAAAAAATGATTTGTCAAAGTCGAGTTTTAAAAGGCAACTTGCATACAAGTTTGACTAGTGACAATGAAATTTTGGTTTGCCAAAAAGTTTCCGAAATCGATTTTGGATCGAACTTTTCATTGTTTTGGGGGCTCGAAAATGATGTTTTGGTTGGTCTCTGAAAAAATTATTTGTCAAAGTCGAGTTTTAAAAGGCAACTTGCATACAAGTTTGACTAGTGACAATGAAATTTTGGATTGCCAAAAAGTTTCCGAATTCGGTTTTGGATCGAACTTTTCATTATTTTGGGGGCTTAAAAATGATGTTTTGGTTGGTCTCTGAAAAAATGATTTGTCAAAGTCGAGTTTTAAAAGGCAACTTGCATACAAGTTTGACTAGTGACAATGAAATTTTGGTTTGCCAAAAAGTTTCCGAAATCGATTTTGGATCGAACTTTTCATTGTTTTGGGGGCTCGAAAATGATGTTTTGGTTGGTCTCTGAAAAAATGATTTGTCAAAGTCGAGTTTTAAAAGGCAACTTGCATACAAGTTTGACTAGTGACAATGAAATTTTGGATTGCCAAAAAGTTTCCGAAATCGATTTTGGATTTCACTTTTCATTATTTTGGGGGCTCAAAAATGATGTTTTGGTTGGTCTCTGAAAAAATGATTTGTCAAAGTCGAGTTTTAAAAGGCAACTTGCATACAAGTTTGACTAGTGACAATGAAATTTTGGATTGCCAAAAAGTTTCCGAAATCGATTTTGGATTTCACTTTTCATTATTTTGGGGGCTCAAAAATGATGTTTTGGTTGGTCTCTGAAAAAATGATTTGTCAAAGTCGAGTTTTAAAAGGCAACTTGCATACAAGTTTGACTAGTGACAATGAAATTTTGGTTTGCCAAAAAGTTTCCGAAATCGATTTTGGATTTCACTTTTCATTATTTTGGGGGCTCAAAAATGATGTTTTGGTTGGTCTCTGAAAAAATGATTTGTCAAAGTCGAGTTTTAAACGGCAACTTGCATACAAGTTTGACTAGTGACAATGAAATTTTGGATTGCCAAAAAGTTTCCGAATTCGGTTTTGGATCGAACTTTTCATTATTTTGGGGGCTTAAAAATGATGTTTTGGTTGGTCTCTGAAAAAATGATTTGTCAAAGTCGAGTTTTAAAAGGCAACTTGCATACAAGTTTGACTAGTGACAATGAAATTTTGGTTTGCCAAAAAGTTTCCGAAATCGATTTTGGATCGAACTTTTCATTGTTTTGGGGGCTCGAAAATGATGTTTTGGTTGGTCTCTGAAAAAATGATTTGTCAAAGTCGAGTTTTAAAAGGCAACTTGCATACAAGTTTGACTAGTGACAATGAAATTTTGGATTGCCAAAAAGTTTCCGAAATCGATTTTGGATTTCACTTTTCATTATTTTGGGGGCTCAAAAATGATGTTTTGGTTGGTCTCTGAAAAAATGATTTGTCAAAGTCGAGTTTTAAAAGGCAACTTGCATACAAGTTTGACTAGTGACAATGAAATTTTGGATTGCCAAAAAGTTTCCGAAATCGATTTTGGATTTCACTTTTCATTATTTTGGGGGCTCAAAAATGATGTTTTGGTTGGTCTCTGAAAAAATGATTTGTCAAAGTCGAGTTTTAAAAGGCAACTTGCATACAAGTTTGACTAGTGACAATGAAATTTTGGATTGCCAAAAAGTTTCCGAAATCGATTTTGGATTTCACTTTTCATTATTTTGGGGGCTCAAAAATGATGTTTTGGTTGGTCTCTGAAAAAATGATTTGTCAAAGTCGAGTTTTAAAAGGCAACTTGCATACAAGTTTGACTAGTGACAATGAAATTTTGGATTGCCAAAAAGTTTCCGAATTCGGTTTTGGATCGAACTTTTCATTATTTTGGGGGCTTAAAAATGATGTTTTGGTTGGTCTCTGAAAAAATGATTTGTCAAAGTCGAGTTTTAAAAGGCAACTTGCATACAAGTTTGACTAGTGACAATGAAATTTTGGTTTGCCAAAAAGTTTCCGAAATCGATTTTGGATCGAACTTTTCATTGTTTTGGGGGCTCGAAAATGATGTTTTGGTTGGTCTCTGAAAAAATGATTTGTCAAAGTCGAGTTTTAAAAGGCAACTTGCATACAAGTTTGACTAGTGACAATGAAATTTTGGATTGCCAAAAAGTTTCCGAAATCGATTTTGGATTTCACTTTTCATTATTTTGGGGGCTCAAAAATGATGTTTTGGTTGGTCTCTGAAAAAATGATTTGTCAAAGTCGAGTTTTAAAAGGCAACTTGCATACAAGTTTGACTAGTGACAATGAAATTTTGGATTGCCAAAAAGTTTCCGAAATCGATTTTGGATTTCACTTTTCATTATTTTGGGGGCTCAAAAATGATGTTTTGGTTGGTCTCTGAAAAAATGATTTGTCAAAGTCGAGTTTTAAAAGGCAACTTGCATACAAGTTTGACTAGTGACAATGAAATTTTGGATTGCCAAAAAGTTTCCGAAATCGATTTTGGATTTCACTTTTCATTATTTTGGGGGCTCAAAAATGATGTTTTGGTTGGTCTCTGAAAAAATGATTTGTCAAAGTCGAGTTTTAAAAGGCAACTTGCATACAAGTTTGACTAGTGACAATGAAATTTTGGATTGCCAAAAAGTTTCCGAAATCGATGTTGGATTTTACTTTTCATTATTTTGGGGGCCTAAAAATGATGTATTGGTTGGTCTCTGAAAAAATGATTTGTCAAAGTCGAGTTTTAAAAGGCAACTTGCATACAAGTTTGACTAGTGACAATGAAATTTTGGATTGCCAAAAAGTTTCCGAAATCGATTTTGGATTTCACTTTTCATTATTTTGGGGGCTCAAAAATGATGTTTTGGTTGGTCTCTGAAAAAATGATTTGTCAAAGTCGAGATTTAAAAGGCAACTTGCATACAAGTTTGACTAGTGACAATGAAATTTTGGATTGCCAAAAAGTTTCCGAAATCGATTTTGGATTTCACTTTTCATTATTTTGGGGGCTCAAAAATGATGTTTTGGTTGGTCTCTGAAAAAATGATTTGTCAAAGTCGAGTTTTAAAAGGCAACTTGCATACAAGTTTGACTAGTGACAATGAAATTTTGGATTGCCAAAAAGTTTCCGAAATCGATTTTGGATTTCACTTTTCATTATTTTGGGGGCTCAAAAATGATGTTTTGGTTGGTCTCTGAAAAAATGATTTGTCAAAGTCGAGATTTAAAAGGCAACTTGCATACAAGTTTGACTAGTGACAATGAAATTTTGGATTGCCAAAAAGTTTCCGAAATCGATTTTGGATTTCACTTTTCATTATTTTGGGGGCTCAAAAATGATGTTTTGGTTGGTCTCTGAAAAAATGATTTGTCAAAGTCGAGTTTTAAAAGGCAACTTGCATACAAGTTTGACTAGTGACAATGAAATTTTGGATTGCCAAAAAGTTTCCGAAATCGATTTTGGATTTCACTTTTCATTATTTTGGGGGCTCAAAAATGATGTTTTGGTTGGTCTCTGAAAAAATGATTTGTCAAAGTCGAGTTTTAAAAGGCAACTTGCATACAAGTTTGACTAGTGACAATGAAATTTTGGTTTGCCAAAAAGTTTCCGAAATCGATTTTGGATTTCACTTTTCATTATTTTGGGGGCTCAAAAATGATGTTTTGGTTGGTCTCTGAAAAAATGATTTGTCAAAGTCGAGTTTTAAAAGGCAACTTGCATACAAGTTTGACTAGTGACAATGAAATTTTGGATTGCCAAAAAGTTTCCGAAATCGATTTTGGATTTTACTTTTCATTATTTTGGGGGCCTAAAAATGATGTATTGGTTGGTCTCTGAAAAAATGATTTGTCAAAGTCGAGTTTTAAAAGGCAACTTGCATACAAGTTTGACTAGTGACAATGAAATTTTGGTTTGCCAAAAAGTTTCCGAAATCGATTTTGGATTTCACTTTTCATTATTTTGGGGGCTCAAAAATGATGTTTTGGTTGGTCTCTGAAAAAATGATTTGTCAAAGTCGAGTTTTAAAAGGCAACTTGCATACAAGTTTGACTAGTGACAATGAAATTTTGGTTTGCCAAAAAGTTTCCGAAATCGATTTTGGATTGCACTTTTCATTATTTTGGGGGCTCAAAAATGATGTTTTGGTTGGTCTCTGAAAAAATGATTTGTCAAAGTCGAGTTTTAAAAGGCAACTTGCATACAAGTTTGACTAGTGACAATGAAATTTTGGTTTGCCAAAAAGTTTCCGAAATCGATTTTGGATTTTACTTTTCATTATTTTGGGGGCCTAAAAATGATGTATTGGTTGGTCTCTGAAAAAATGATTTGTCAAAGTCGAGTTTTAAAAGGCAACTTGCATACAAGTTTGACTAGTGACAATGAAATTTTGGTTTGCCAAAAAGTTTCCGAAATCGATTTTGGATTGCACTTTTCATTATTTTGGGGGCTCAAAAATGATGTTTTGGTTGGTCTCTGAAAAAATGATTTGTCAAAGTCGAGTTTTAAAAGGCAACTTGCATACAAGTTTGACTAGTGACAATGAAATTTTGGTTTGCCAAAAAGTTTCCGAAATCGATTTTGGATTTCACTTTTCATTATTTTGGGGGCTCAAAAATGATGTTTTGGTTGGTCTCTGAAAAAATGATTTGTCAAAGTCGAGTTTTAAAAGGCAACTTGCATACAAGTTTGACTAGTGACAATGAAATTTTGGATTGCCAAAAAGTTTCCGAAATCGATTTTGGATTTCACTTTTCATTATTTTGGGGGCTCAAAAATGATGTTTTGGTTGGTCTCTGAAAAAATGATTTGTCAAAGTCGAGTTTTAAAAGGCAACTTGCATACAAGTTTGACTAGTGACAATGAAATTTTGGTTTGCCAAAAAGTTTCCGAAATCGATTTTGGATTGCACTTTTCATTATTTTGGGGGCTCAAAAATGATGTTTTGGTTGGTCTCTGAAAAAATGATTTGTCAAAGTCGAGTTTTAAAAGGCAACTTGCATACAAGTTTGACTAGTGACAATGAAATTTTGGATTGCCAAAAAGTTTCCGAAATCGATTTTGGATTGCACTTTTCATTATTTTGGGGGCTCAAAAATGATGTTTTGGTTGGTCTCTGAAAAAATGATTTGTCAAAGTCGAGTTTTAAAAGGCAACTTGCATACAAGTTTGACTAGTGACAATGAAATTTTGGATTGCCAAAAAGTTTCCGAAATCGATTTTGGATTGCACTTTTCATTATTTTGGGGGCTCAAAAATGATGTTTTGGTTGGTCTCTGAAAAAATGATTTGTCAAAGTCGAGTTTTAAAAGGCAACTTGCATACAAGTTTGACTAGTGACAATGAAATTTTGGTTTGCCAAAAAGTTTCCGAAATCGATTTTGGATTTCACTTTTCATTATTTTGGGGGCTCAAAAATGATGTTTTGGTTGGTCTCTGAAAAAATGATTTGTCAAAGTCGAGTTTTAAAAGGCAACTTGCATACAAGTTTGACTAGTGACAATGAAATTTTGGATTGCCAAAAAGTTTCCGAAATCGATTTTGAATTTCACTTTTCATTATTTTGGGGGCTCAAAAATGATGTTTTGGTTGGTCTCTGAAAAAATGATTTGTCCAAGTCGAGTTTTAAAAGGCAACTTGCATACAAGTTTGACTAGTGACAATGAAATTTTGGATTGCCAAAAAGTTTCCGAAATCGATTTTGGATTTCACTTTTCATTATTTTGGGGGCTCAAAAATGATGTTTTGGTTGGTCTCTGAAAAAATGATTTGTCAAAGTCGAGTTTTAAAAGGCAACTTGCATACAAGTTTGACTAGTGACAATGAAATTTTGGATTGCCAAAAAGTTTCCGAAATCGATTTTGGATTTCACTTTTCATTATTTTGGGGGCTCAAAAATGATGTTTTGGTTGGTCTCTGAAAAAATGATTTGTCAAAGTCGAGATTTAAAAGGCAACTTGCATACAAGTTTGACTAGTGACAATGAAATTTTGGATTGCCAAAAAGTTTCGGAAATCGATTTTGGATTTCACTTTTCATTATTTTGGGGGCTCAAAAATGATGTTTTGGTTGGTCTCTGAAAAAATGATTTGTCAAAGTCGAGTTTTAAAAGGCAACTTGCATACAATTTTGACTAGTGACAATGAAATTTTGGATTGCCAAAAAGTTTCCGAAATCGATTTTGGATTTTACTTTTCATTATTTTGGGGGCCTAAAAATGATGTATTGGTTGGTCTCTGAAAAAATGATTTGTCAAAGTCGAGTTTTAAAAGGCAACTTGCATACAAGTTTGACTAGTGACAATGAAATTTTGGTTTGCCAAAAAGTTTCCGAAATCGATTTTGGATTTCACTTTTCATTATTTTGGGGGCTCAAAAATGATGTTTTGGTTGGTCTGTGAAAAAATGATTTGTCAAAGTCGAGTTTTAAAAGGCAACTTGCATAAAAGTTTGACTAGTGACAATGAAATTTTGGTTTGCCAAAAAGTTTCCGAAATCGATTTTGGATTGCACTTTTCATTATTTTGGGGGCTCAAAAATGATGTTTTGGTTGGTCTCTGAAAAAATGATTTGTCAAAGTCGAGATTTAAAAGGCAACTTGCATACAAGTTTGACTAGTGACAATGAAATTTTGGATTGCCAAAAAGTTTCCGAAATCGATTTTGGATTTTACTTTTCATTATTTTGGGGGCTCAAAAATGATGTTTTGGTTGGTCTCTGAAAAAATGATTTGTCAAAGTCGAGATTTAAAAGGCAACTTGCATACAAGTTTGACTAGTGACAATGAAATTTTGGATTGCCAAAAAGTTTCCGAAATCGATTTTGGATTTCACTTTTCATTATTTTGGGGGCTCAAAAATGATGTTTTGGTTGGTCTCTGAAAAAATGATTTGTCAAAGTCGAGTTTTAAAAGGCAACTTGCATACAAGTTTGACTAGTGACAATGAAATTTTGGATTGCCAAAAAGTTTCCGAAATCGATTTTGGATTTTACTTTTCATTATTTTGGGGGCCTAAAAATGATGTATTGGTTGGTCTCTGAAAAAATGATTTGTCAAAGTCGAGTTTTAAAAGGCAACTTGCATACAAGTTTGACTAGTGACAATGAAATTTTGGTTTGCCAAAAAGTTTCCGAAATCGATTTTGGATCGAACTTTTCATTATTTTGGGGGCTCAAAAATGATGTTTTGGTTGGTCTCTGAAAAAATGATTTGTCAAAGTCGAGTTTTAAAAGGCAACTTGCATACAAGTTTGACTAGTGACAATGAAATTTTGGATTCCCAAAAAGTTTCCGAAATCGATTTTGGATTTCACTTTTCATTATTTTCGAGATTTAAAAGGCAACTTGCATACAAGTTTGACTAGTGACAATGAAATTTTGGATTGCCAAAAAGTTTCCGAAATCGATTTTGGATTTCACTTTTCATTATTTTGGGGGCTCAAAAATGATGTTTTGGTTGGTCTCTGAAAAAATGATTTGTCAAAGTCGAGTTTTAAAAGGCAACTTGCATACAAGTTTGACTAGTGACAATGAAATTTTGGATTGCCAAAAAGTTTCCGAAATCGATTTTGGATTTCACTTTTCATTATTTTGGGGGCTCAAAAATGATGTTTTGGTTGGTCTCTGAAAAAATGATTTGTCAAAGTCGAGTTTTAAAAGGCAACTTGCATACAAGTACGACTAGTGACAATGAAATTTTGGTTTGCCAAAAAGTTTCCGAAATCGATTTTGGATTTCACTTTTCATTATTTTGGGGGCTTAAAAATGATGTTTTGGTTGGTCTCTGAAAAAATGATTTGTCAAAGTCGAGTTTTAAAAGGCAACTTGCATACAAGTTTGACTAGTTACATTGAAATGTTGGTTTGCCAAAAAGTTTCCGAAATCGATTTTGGATTTCACTTTTCATTATTTTGGGGGCTCAAAAATGATGTTTTGGTTGGTCTCTGAAAAAATGATTTGTCAAAGTCGAGTTTTAAAAGGCAACTTGCATACAAGTACGACTAGTGACAATGAAATTTTGGTTTGCCAAAAAGTTTCCGAAATCGATTTTGGATTTCACTTTTCATTATTTTGGGGGCTTAAAAATGATGTTTTGGTTGGTCTCTGAAAAAATGATTTGTCAAAGTCGAGTTTGAAAAGGCAACTCGCATACAAGTTTGACTAGTTACATTGAAATGTTGGTTTGCCAAAAAGTTTCCGAAATCGATTTTGGATTTCACTTTTCATTATTTTGGGGGCTCAAAAATGATGTTTTGGTTGGTCTCTGAAAAAATGATTTGTCAAAGTCGAGTTTTAAAAGGCAACTTGCATACAAGTTTGACTAGTTACATTGAAATGTTGGTTTGCCAAAAAGTTTCTGAAATCGATCTTGGAATGCACTTTTCATTATTTTGGGGGCTCAAAAATGATGTTTTGGTTGGTCTCTGAAAAAATGATTTGTCAAAGTCGAGTTTGAAAAGGCAACTCGCATACAAGTTTGACTAGTTACATTGAAATGTTGGTTTGCCAAAAAGTTTCCGAAATCGATTTTGGATTTCACTTTTCATTATTTTGGGGGCTCAAAAATGATGTTTTGGTTGGTCTCTGAAAAAATGATTTGTCAAAGTCGAGTTTTAAAAGGCAACTTGCATACAAGTTTGACTAGTTACATTGAAATGTTGGTTTGCCAAAAAGTTTCCGAAATCGATTTTGGATTTCACTTTTCATTATTTTGGGGGCTCAAAAATGATGTTTTGGTTGGTCTCTGAAAAAATGATTTGTCAAAGTCGAGTTTTAAAAGGCAACTTGCATACAAGTACGACTAGTGACAATGAAATTTTGGTTTGCCAAAAAGTTTCCGAAATCGATTTTGGATTTCACTTTTCATTATTTTGGGGGCTTAAAAATGATGTTTTGGTTGGTCTCTGAAAAAATGATTTGTCAAAGTCGAGTTTTAAAAGGCAACTTGCATACAAGTTGACTAGTTACATTGAAATGTTGGTTTGCCAAAAAGTTTCCGAAATCGATTTTGGATTTCACTTTTCATTATTTTGGGGGCTCAAAAATGATGTTTTGGTTGGTCTCTGAAAAAATGATTTGTCAAAGTCGAGTTTTAAAAGGCAACTTGCATACAAGTACGACTAGTGACAATGAAATTTTGGTTTGCCAAAAAGTTTCCGAAATCGATTTTGGATTTCACTTTTCATTATTTTGGGGGCTTAAAAATGATGTTTTGGTTGGTCTCTGAAAAAATGATTTGTCAAAGTCGAGTTTGAAAAGGCAACTCGCATACAAGTTTGACTAGTTACATTGAAATGTTGGTTTGCCAAAAAGTTTCCGAAATCGATTTTGGATTTCACTTTTCATTATTTTGGGGGCTCAAAAATGATGTTTTGGTTGGTCTCTGAAAAAATGATTTGTCAAAGTCGAGTTTTAAAAGGCAACTTGCATACAAGTTTGACTAGTTACATTGAAATGTTGGTTTGCCAAAAAGTTTCTGAAATCGATCTTGGAATGCACTTTTCATTATTTTGGGGGCTCAAAAATGATGTTTTGGTTGGTCTCTGAAAAAATGATTTGTCAAAGTCGAGTTTTAAAAGGCAACTTGCATACAAGTTTGACTAGTTACATTGAAATGTTGGTTTGCCAAAAAGTTTCCGAAATCGATTTTGGATTTCACTTTTCATTATTTTGGGGGCTCAAAAATGATGTTTTGGTTGGTCTCTGAAAAAATGATTTGTCAAAGTCGAGTTTTAAAAGGCAACTTGCATACAAGTTTGACTAGTTACATTGAAATGTTGGTTTGCCAAAAAGTTTCTGAAATCGATCTTGGAATGCACTTTTCATTATTTTGGGGGCTTAAAAATGATGTTTTGGTTGGTCTCTGAAAAAATGATTTGTCAAAGTCGAGTTTTAAAAGGCAACTTGCATACAAGTTTGACTAGTTACATTGAAATGTTGGTTTGCCAAAAAGTTTCCGAAATCGATTTTGGATTTCACTTTTCATTATTTTGGGGGCTCAAAAATGATGTTTTGGTTGGTCTCTGAAAAAATGATTTGTCACAGTCGAGTTTTAAAAGGCAACTTGCATACAAGTTTGACTAGTGACAATGAAATTTTGGTTTGCCAAAAAGTTTCCGAAATCGATCTTGGATTGCATTTTTCATTATTTTGGGGGCTCAAAAATGATGTTTTGGTTGGTCTCTGAAAAAATGATTTGTCAAAGTCGAGTTTTAAAAGGCAACTTGCATACAAGTTTGACTAGTTACATTGAAATGTTGGTTTGCCAAAAAGTTTCCGAAATCGATTTTGGATTTCACTTTTCATTATTTTGGGGGCTTAAAAATGATGGTTTGATTGGTCTCTGAAAAAATGATTTGTCAAAGTCGAGTTTTAAAAGGCAACTTGCATACAAGTTTGACTAGTTACATTGAAATGTTGGTTTGCCAAAAAGTTTCCGAAATCGATTTTGGATTTCACTTTTCATTATTTTGGGGGCTCAAAAATGATGTTTTGGTTGGTCTCTGAAAAAATGATTTGTCAAAGTCGAGTTTTAAAAGGCAACTTGCATACAAGTACGACTAGTGACAATGAAATTTTGGTTTGCCAAAAAGTTTCCGAAATCGATTTTGGATTTCACTTTTCATTATTTTGGGGGCTTAAAAATGATGTTTTGGTTGGTCTCTGAAAAAATGATTTGTCAAAGTCGAGTTTTAAAAGGCAACTTGCATACAAGTTTGACTAGTTACATTGAAATGTTGGTTTGCCAAAAAGTTTCCGAAATCGATTTTGGATTTCACTTTTCATTATTTTGGGGGCTCAAAAATGATGTTTTGGTTGGTCTCTGAAAAAATGATTTGTCAAAGTCGAGTTTTAAAAGGCAACTTGCATACAAGTTTGACTAGTTACATTGAAATGTTGGTTTGCCAAAAAGTTTCTGAAATCGATCTTGGAATGCACTTTTCATTATTTTGGGGGCTCAAAAATGATGTTTTGGTTGGTCTCTGAAAAAATGATTTGTCAAAGTCGAGTTTTAAAAGGCAACTTGCATACAAGTTTGACTAGTTACATTGAAATGTTGGTTTGCCAAAAAGTTTCCGAAATCGATTTTGGATTTCACTTTTCATTATTTTGGGGGCTTAAAAATGATGTTTTGGTTGGTCTCTGAAAAAATGATTTGTCAAAGTCGAGTTTTAAAAGGCAACTTGCATACAAGTTTGACTAGTGACAATGAAATTTTGGTTTGCCAAAAAGTTTCCGAAATCGATTATGGATTTTACTTTTCATTATTTTGGGAGCTTAAAAATGATGTTTTGGTTGGTCTCTGAAAACATGATTTGTCAAAGTCGAGTTTTAAAAGGCAACTTGCATACAAGTTTGACTAGTGACAATGAAATTTTGGTTTGCCCAAAAGTTTCCGAAATCGATTTTGGATTTCACTTTTCATTATTTTGGGGGCTCAAAAATGATGTTTTGGTTGGTCTCTGAAAAAATGATTTGTCAAAGTCGAGTTTTAAAAGGCAACTTGCATACAAGTTTGACTATTGACAATGAAATTTTGGTTTGCCAAAAAGTTTCCGAAATCGATTATGGATTTTACTTTTCATTATTTTGGGGGCTTAAAAATGATGTTTTGGTTGGTCTCTGAAAAAATGATTTGTCAAAGTCGAGTTTTAAAAGGCAACTTGCATACAAGTACGACTAGTGACAATGAAATTTTGGTTTGCCAAAAAGTTTCCGAAATCGATTGTGGATTTCACTTTTCATTATTTTGGGGGCTCAAAAATGATGTCTTGGTTGGTCTCTGAAAAAATGATTTGTCAAAGTCGAGTTTTAAAAGGCAACTTGCATACAAGTTTGACTAGTTACATTGAAATGTTGGTTTGCCAAAAAGTTTCCGAAATCGATTTTGGATTTCACTTTTCATTATTTTGGGGGCTTAAAAATGATGTTTTGGTTGGTCTCTGAAAAAATGATTTGTCAAAGTCGAGTTTTAAAAGGCAACTTGCATACAAGTACGACTAGTGACAATGAAATTTTGGTTTGCCAAAAAGTTTCCGAAATCGATTTTGGATCGAACTTTTCATTATTTTGGGGGCTCAAAAATGATGGTTTGGTTGGTCTCTGAAAAAATGATTTGTCAAAGTCGAGTTTTAAAAGGCAACTTGCATACAAGTTTGACTAGTTACATTGAAATGTTGGTTTGCCAAAAAGTTTCCGAAATCGATTTTGGATTTCACTTTTCATTATTTTGGGGGCTCAAAAATGATGTTTTGGTTGGTCTCTGAAAAAATGATTTGTCAAAGTCGAGTTTTAAAAGGCAACTTGCATACAAGTTTGACTAGTGACAATGAAATTTTGGTTTGCCAAAAAGTTTCCGAAATCGATTTTGGATTTCACTTTTCATTATTTTGGGGGCTCAAAAATGATGTTTTGGTTGGTCTCAGAAAAAATGATTTGTCAAAGTCGAGTTTTAACAGGCAACTTGCATACAAGTTTGACTAGTGACAATGAAATTTTGGTTTGCCAAAAAGTTTCCGAAATCGATTTTGGATTTCACTTTTCATTATTTTGGGGGCTTAAAAATGATGTTTTGGTTGGTCTCTGAAAAAATGATTTGTCAAAGTCGAGTTTTAAAAGGCAACTTGCATACAAGTACGACTAGTGACAATGAAATTTTGGTTTGCCAAAAAGTTTCCGAAATCGATTTTGGATTTCACTTTTCATTATTTTGGGGGCTCAAAAATGATGTTTTGGTTGGTCTCTGAAAAAATGATTTGTCAAAGTCGAGTTTTAAAAGGCAACTTGCATACAAGTTTGACTAGTTACATTGAAATGTTGGTTTGCCAAAAAGTTTCCGAAATCGATCTTGGATTTCACTTTTCATTATTTTGGGGGCTCAAAAATGATGTTTTGGTTGGTCTCTGAAAAAATGATTTGTCAAAGTCGAGTTTTAAAAGGCAACTTGCATACAAGTTTGACTAGTTACATTGAAATGTTGGTTTGCCAAAAAGTTTCCGAAATCGATTTTGGATTTCACTTTTCATTATTTTGGGGGCTCAAAAATGATGTTTTGGTTGGTCTCTGAAAAAATGATTTGTCAAAGTCGAGTTTTAAAAGGCAACTTGCATACAAGTTTGACTAGTGACAATGAAATTTTGGTTTGCCAAAAAGTTTCCGAAATCGATCTTGGATTGCATTTTTCATTATTTTGTGGGCTCAAAAATGATGGTTTGGTTGGTCTCTGAAAAAATGATTTGTCAAAGTCGAGTTTTAAAAGGCAACTTGCATACAAGTTTGACTAGTTACATTGAAATGTTGGTTTGCCAAAAAGTTTCCGAAATCGATTTTGGATTTCACTTTTCATTATTTTGGGGGCTCAAAAATGATGTTTTGGTTGGTCTCTGAAAAAATGATTTGTCAAAGTCGAGTTTTAAAAGGCAACTTGCATACAAGTACGACTAGTGACAATGAAATTTTGGTTTGCCAAAAAGTTTCCGAAATCGATTTTGGATTTCACTTTTCATTATTTTGGGGGCTTAAAAATGATGTTTTGGTTGGTCTCTGAAAAAATGATTTGTCAAAGTCGAGTTTTAAAAGGCAACTTGCATACAAGTTTGACTAGTTACATTGAAATGTTGGTTTGCCAAAAAGTTTCCGAAATCGATTTTGGATTTCACTTTTCATTATTTTGGGGGCTCAAAAATGATGTTTTGGTTGGTCTCTGAAAAAATGATTTGTCAAAGTCGAGTTTTAAAAGGCAACTTGCATACAAGTTTGACTAGTTACATTGAAATGTTGGTTTGCCAAAAAGTTTCTGAAATCGATCTTGGAATGCACTTTTCATTATTTTGGGGGCTTAAAAATGATGTTTTGGTTGGTCTCTGAAAAAATGATTTGTCAAAGTCGAGTTTTAAAAGGCAACTTGCATACAAGTTTGACTAGTTACATTGAAATGTTGGTTTGCCAAAAAGTTTCCGAAATCGATTTTGGATTTCACTTTTCATTATTTTGGGGGCTCAAAAATGATGTTTTGGTTGGTCTCTGAAAAAATGATTTGTCAAAGTCGAGTTTTAAAAGGCAACTTGCATACAAGTTTGACTAGTTACATTGAAATGTTGGTTTGCCAAAAAGTTTCTGAAATCGATCTTGGAATGCACTTTTCATTATTTTGGGGGCTTAAAAATGATGTTTTGGTTGGTCTCTGAAAAAATGATTTGTCAAAGTCGAGTTTTAAAAGGCAACTTGCATACAAGTTTGACTAGTTACATTGAAATGTTGGTTTGCCAAAAAGTTTCCGAAATCGATTTTGGAATGCATTTTTCATTATTTTGGGGGCTCAAAAATGATGTTTTGGTTGGTCTCTGAAAAAATGATTTGTCAAAGTCGAGTTTTAAAAGGCAACTTGCATACAAGTTTGACTAGTTACATTGAAATGTTGGTTTGCCAAAAAGTTTCCGAAATCGATTTTGGATTTCACTTTTCATTATTTTGGGGGCTCAAAAATGATGTTTTGGTTGGTCTCTGAAAAAATGATTTGTCACAGTCGAGTTTTAAAAGGCAACTTGCATACAAGTTTGACTAGTGACAATGAAATTTTGGTTTGCCAAAAAGTTTCCGAAATCGATCTTGGATTGCATTTTTCATTATTTTGGGGGCTCAAAAATGATGGTTTGGTTGGTCTCTGAAAAAATGATTTGTCAAAGTCGAGTTTTAAAAGGCAACTTGCATACAAGTTTGACTAGTTACATTGAAATGTTGGTTTGCCAAAAAGTTTCCGAAATCGATTTTGGATTTCACTTTTCATTATTTTGGGGGCTCAAAAATGATGTTTTGGTTGGTCTCTGAAAAAATGATTTGTCAAAGTCGAGTTTTAAAAGGCAACTTGCATACAAGTACGACTAGTGACAATGAAATTTTGGTTTGCCAAAAAGTTTCCGAAATCGATTTTGGATTTCACTTTTCATTATTTTGGGGGCTTAAAAATGATGTTTTGGTTGGTCTCTGAAAAAATGATTTGTCAAAGTCGAGTTTTAAAAGGCAACTTGCATACAAGTTTGACTAGTTACATTGAAATGTTGGTTTGCCAAAAAGTTTCCGAAATCGATTTTGGATTTCACTTTTCATTATTTTGGGGGCTCAAAAATGATGTTTTGGTTGGTCTCTGAAAAAATGATTTGTCAAAGTCGAGTTTTAAAAGGCAACTTGCATACAAGTTTGACTAGTTACATTGAAATGTTGGTTTGCCAAAAAGTTTCTGAAATCGATCTTGGAATGCACTTTTCATTATTTTGGGGGCTCAAAAATGATGTTTTGGTTGGTCTCTGAAAAAATGATTTGTCAAAGTCGAGTTTGAAAAGGCAACTCGCATACAAGTTTGACTAGTTACATTGAAATGTTGGTTTGCCAAAAAGTTTCCGAAATCGATTTTGGATTTCACTTTTCATTATTTTGGGGGCTCAAACATGATGTTTTGGTTGGTCTCTGAAAACATGATTTGTCAAAGTCGAGTTTTAAAAGGCAACTTGCATACAACTTTGACTAGTGACAATGAAATTTTGGTTTGACAAAAAGTTTCCGAAATCGATTATGGATTTTACTTTTCATTATTTTGGGAGCTTAAAAATGATGTTTTGGTTGGTCTCTGAAAACATGATTTGTCAAAGTCGAGTTTTAAAAGGCAACTTGCATACAAGTTTGACTAGTGACAATGAAATTTTGGTTTGCCCAAAAGTTTCCGAAATCGATTTTGGATTTCACTTTTCATTATTTTGGGGGCTCAAAAATGATGTTTTGGTTGGTCTCTGAAAAAATGATTTGTCAAAGTCGAGTTTTAAAAGGCAACTTGCATACAAGTTTGACTATTGACAATGAAATTTTGGTTTGCCAAAAAGTTTCCGAAATCGATTATGGATTTTACTTTTCATTATTTTGGGGGCTTAAAAATGATGTTTTGGTTGGTCTCTGAAAAAATGATTTGTCAAAGTCGAGTTTTAAAAGGCAACTTGCATACAAGTACGACTAGTGACAATGAAATTTTGGTTTGCCAAAAAGTTTCCGAAATCGATTTTGGATTTCACTTTTCATTATTTTGGGGGCTCAAAAATGATGTCTTGGTTGGTCTCTGAAAAAATGATTTGTCAAAGTCGAGTTTTAAAAGGCAACTTGCATACAAGTTTGACTAGTTACATTGAAATGTTGGTTTGCCAAAAAGTTTCCGAAATCGATTTTGGATTTCACTTTTCATTATTTTGGGGGCTTAAAAATGATGTTTTGGTTGGTCTCTGAAAAAATGATTTGTCAAAGTCGAGTTTTAAAAGGCAACTTGCATACAAGTACGACTAGTGACAATGAAATTTTGGTTTGCCAAAAAGTTTCCGAAATCGATTTTGGATTTCACTTTTCATTATTTTGGGGGCTCAAAAATGATGTTTTGGTTGGTCTCTGAAAAAATGATTTGTCAAAGTCGAGTTTTAAAAGGCAACTTGCATACAAGTTTGACTAGTTACATTGAAATGTTGGTTTGCCAAAAAGTTTCCGAAATCGATTATGGATTTTACTTTTCATTATTTTGGGGGCTTAAAAATGATGTTTTGGTTGGTCTCTGAAAAAATGATTTGTCAAAGTCGAGTTTTAATAGGCAACTTGCATACAAGTTTGTCTAGTGACAATGAAATTTTGGTTTGCCAAAAAGTTTCCGAAATTGACTTTGGATTTCACTTTTCATTATTTTGGGGGCTTAAAAATTATGTTTTGGTTGGTCTCTGAAAAAATGATTTGTCAAAGTCGAGTTTTAAAAGGCAACTTGCATACAAGTTTGACTAGTGACAATGAAATTTTGGTTTGCCAAAAAGTTTCCGAAATCGATTTTGGATTTCACTTTTCATTATTTTGGGGGCTCAAAAATGATGTTTTGGTTGGTCTCTGAAAAAATGATTTGTCAAAGTCGAGTTTTAAAAGGCAACTTGCATACAAGTTTGACTATTGACAATGAAATTTTGGTTTGCCAAAAAGTTTCCGAAATCGATTTTGGATTTTACTTTTCATTATTTTGGGGGCTCAAAAATGATGTTTTGGTTGGTCTCTGAAAAAGTGATTTGTCAAAGTCGAGTTTTAAAAGGCAACTTGCATACAAGTACGACTAGTGACAATGAAATTTTGGTTTGCCAAAAAGTTTCCGAAATCGATTTTGGATCGAACTTTTCATTATTTTGGGGGCTCAAAAATGATGGTTTGGTTGGTCTCTGAAAAAATGATTTGTCAAAGTCGAGTTTTAAAAGGCAACTTGCATACAAGTTTGACTAGTTACATTGAAATGTTGGTTTGCCAAAAAGTTTCCGAAATCGATTTTGGATTTCATTTTTCATTATTTTGGGGGCTCAAAAATGATGTTTTGGTTGGTCTCTGAAAAAATGATTTGTCAAAGTCGAGTTTTAAAAGGCAACTTGCATACAAGTTTGACTAGTGACAATGAAATTTTGGTTTGCCAAAAAGTTTCCGAAATCGATTTTGGATTTCACTTTTCATTATTTTGGGGGCTCAAAAATGATGTTTTGGTTGGTCTCAGAAAAAATGATTTGTCAAAGTCGAGTTTTAAAAGGCAGCTTGCATACAAGTTTGACTAGTGACAATGAAATTTTGGTTTGCCAAAAAGTTTCCGAAATCGATTTTGGATTTCACTTTTCATTATTTTGGGGGCTTAAAAATGATGTTTTGGTTGGTCTCTGAAAAAATGATATGTCAAAGTCGAGTTTTAAAAGGCAACTTGCATACAAGTTTGACTAGTGACAATGAAATTTTGGTTTGCCAAAAAGTTTCCGAAATCGATTTTGGATTTCACTTTTCATTATTTTGGGGGCTTAAAAATGATGTTTTGGTTGGTCTCTGAAAAAATGATTTGTCAAAGTCGAGTTTTAAAAGGCAACTTGCATACAAGTACGACTAGTGACAATGAAATTTTGGTTTGCCAAAAAGTTTCCGAAATCGATTTTGGATTTCACTTTTCATTATTTTGGGGGCTCAAAAATGATGTTTTGGTTGGTCTCTGAAAAAATGATTTGTCAAAGTCGAGTTTTAAAAGGCAACTTGCATACAAGTTTGACTAGTTACATTGAAATGTTGGTTTGCCAAAAAGTTTCCGAAATCGATCTTGGATTTCACTTTTCATTATTTTGGGGGCTCAAAAATGATGTTTTGGTTGGTCTCTGAAAAAATGATTTGTCAAAGTCGAGTTTTAAAAGGCAACTTGCATACAAGTTTGACTAGTTACATTGAAATGTTGGTTTGCCAAAAAGTTTCCGAAATCGATTTTGGATTTCACTTTTCATTATTTTGGGGGCTCAAAAATGATGTTTTGGTTGGTCTCTGAAAAAATGATTTGTCAAAGTCGAGTTTTAAAAGGCAACTTGCATACAAGTTTGACTAGTGACAATGAAATTTTGGTTTGCCAAAAAGTTTCCGAAATCGATCTTGGATTGCATTTTTCATTATTTTGTGGGCTCAAAAATGATGTTTTGGTTGGTCTCTGAAAAAATGATTTGTCAAAGTCGAGTTTTAAAAGGCAACTTGCATACAAGTTTGACTAGTTACATTGAAATGTTGGTTTGCCAAAAAGTTTCCGAAATCGATTTTGGATTTCACTTTTCATTATTTTGGGGGCTCAAAAATGATGTTTTGGTTGGTCTCTGAAAACATGATTTGTCAAAGTCGAGTTTGAAAAGGCAACTTGCATACAAGTTTGACTAGTGACAATGACATTTTGGTTTGCCAAAAAGTTTCCGAAATCGATTTTGGATTTCACTTTTCATTATTTTGGGGGCTCAAAAATGATGTTTTGGTTGGTCTCTGAAAAAATGATTTGTCAAAGTCGAGTTTTAAAAGGCAACTTGCATACAAGTTTGACTAGTTACATTGAAATGTTGGTTTGCCAAAAAGTTTCCGAAATCGATCTTGGATTTCACTTTTCATTATTTTGGGGGCTCAAAAATGATGTTTTGGTTGGTCTCTGAAAAAATGATTTGTCAAAGTCGAGTTTTAAAAGGCAACTTGCATACAAGTTTGACTAGTTACATTGAAATGTTGGTTTGCCAAAAAGTTTCCGAAATCGATTTTGGATTTCACTTTTCATTATTTTGGGGGCTCAAAAATGATGTTTTGGTTGGTCTCTGAAAAAATGATTTGTCAAAGTCGAGTTTTAAAAGGCAACTTGCATACAAGTTTGACTAGTTACATTGAAATGTTGGTTTGCCAAAAAGTTTCCGAAATCGATTTTGGATTTCACTTTTCATTATTTTGGGGGCTCAAAAATGATGTTTTGGTTGGTCTCTGAAAAAATGATTTGTCAAAGTCGAGTTTTAAAAGGCAACTTGCATACAAGTTTGACTAGTTACATTGAAATGTTGGTTTGCCAAAAAGTTTCTGAAATCGATCTTGGAATGCACTTTTCATTATTTTGGGGGCTCAAAAATGATGTTTTGGTTGGTCTCTGAAAAAATGATTTGTCAAAGTCGAGTTTGAAAAGGCAACTCGCATACAAGTTTGACTAGTTACATTGAAATGTTGGTTTGCCAAAAAGTTTCCGAAATCGATTTTGGATTTCACTTTTCATTATTTTGGGGGCTCAAAAATGATGTTTTGGTTGGTCTCTGAAAAAATGATTTGTCAAAGTCGAGTTTTAAAAGGCAACTTGCATACAAGTTTGACTAGTGACAATGAAATTTTGGTTTGCCAAAAAGTTTCCGAAATCGATCTTGGATTGCATTTTTCATTATTTTGTGGGCTCAAAAATGATGGTTTGGTTGGTCTCTGAAAAAATGATTTGTCAAAGTCGAGTTTTAAAAGGCAACTTGCATACAAGTTTGACTAGTTACATTGAAATGTTGGTTTGCCAAAAAGTTTCCGAAATCGATTTTGGATTTCACTTTTCATTATTTTGGGGGCTCAAAAATGATGTTTTGGTTGGTCTCTGAAAAAATGATTTGTCAAAGTCGAGTTTTAAAAGGCAACTTGCATACAAGTTTGACTAGTGACAATGAAATTTTGGTTTGCCAAAAAGTTTCCGAAATCGATCTTGGATTGCATTTTTCATTATTTTGTGGGCTCAAAAATGATGGTTTGGTTGGTCTCTGAAAAAATGATTTGTCAAAGTCGAGTTTTAAAAGGCAACTTGCATACAAGTTTGACAAGTTACATTGAAATGTTGGTTTGCCAAAAAGTTTCCGAAATCGATTTTGGATTTCACTTTTCATTATTTTGGGGGCTCAAAAATGATGTTTTGGTTGGTCTCTGAAAACATGATTTGTCAAAGTCGAGTTTGAAAAGGCAACTTGCATACAAGTTTGACTAGTGACAATGACATTTTGGTTTGCCAAAAAGTTTCCGAAATCGATTTTGGATTTCACTTTTCATTATTTTGGGGGCTCAAAAATGATGTTTTGGTTGGTCTCTGAAAAAATGATTTGTCAAAGTCGAGTTTTAAAAGGCAACTTGCATACAAGTTTGACTAGTTACATTGAAATGTTGGTTTGCCAAAAAGTTTCCGAAATCGATCTTGGATTTCACTTTTCATTATTTTGGGGGCTCAAAAATGATGTTTTGGTTGGTCTCTGAAAAAATGATTTGTCAAAGTCGAGTTTTAAAAGGCAACTTGCATACAAGTTTGACTAGTTACATTGAAATGTTGGTTTGCCAAAAAGTTTCCGAAATCGATTTTGGATTTCACTTTTCATTATTTTGGGGGCTCAAAAATGATGTTTTGGTTGGTCTCTGAAAAAATGATTTGTCAAAGTCGAGTTTTAAAAGGCAACTTGCATACAAGTTTGACTAGTGACAATGACATTTTGGTTTGCCAAAAAGTTTCCGAAATCGATTTTGGATTTCACTTTTCATTATTTTGGGGGCTCAAAAATGATGTTTTGGTTGGTCTCTGAAAAAATGATTTGTCAAAGTCGAGTTTTAAAAGGCAACTTGCATACAAGTTTGACTAGTTACATTGAAATGTTGGTTTGCCAAAAAGTTTCCGAAATCGATCTTGGATTTCACTTTTCATTATTTTGGGGGCTCAAAAATGATGTTTTGGTTGGTCTCTGAAAAAATGATTTGTCAAAGTCGAGTTTTAAAAGGCAACTTGCATACAAGTTTGACTAGTTACATTGAAATGTTGGATTGCCAAAAAGTTTCCGAAATCGATTTTGGATTTCACTTTTCATTATTTTGGGGGCTCAAAAATGATGTTTTGGTTGGTCTCTGAAAAAATGATTTGTCAAAGTCGAGTTTTAAAAGGCAACTTGCATACAAGTTTGACTAGTTACATTGAAATGTTGGTTTGCCAAAAAGTTTCCGAAATCGATTTTGGATTTCACTTTTCATTATTTTGGGGGCTCAAAAATGATGTTTTGGTTGGTCTCTGAAAAAATGATTTGTCAAAGTCGAGTTTTAAAAGGCAACTTGCATACAAGTTTGACTAGTTACATTGAAATGTTGGATTGCCAAAAAGTTTCCGAAATCGATTTTGGATTTCACTTTTCATTATTTTGGGGGCTCAAAAATGATGTTTTGGTTGGTCTCTGAAAAAATGATTTGTCAAAGTCGAGTTTTAAAAGGCAACTTGCATACAAGTTTGACTAGTTACATTGAAATGTTGGTTTGCCAAAAAGTTTCCGAAATCGATTTTGGATTTCACTTTTCATTATTTTGGGGGCTCAAAAATGATGTTTTGGTTGGTCTCTGAAAAAATGATTTGTCAAAGTCGAGTTTTAAAAGGCAACTTGCATACAAGTTTGACTAGTGACAATGAAATTTTGGTTTGCCAAAAAGTTTCCGAAATCGATCTTGGATTGCATTTTTCATTATTTTGGGGGCTCAAAAATGATGGTTTGGTTGGTCTCTGAAAAAATGATTTGTCAAAGTCGAGTTTTAAAAGGCAACTTGCATACAAGTTTGACTAGTTACATTGAAATGTTGGTTTGCCAAAAAGTTTCCGAAATCGATTTTGGATTTCACTTTTCATTATTTTGGGGGCTTAAAAATGATGTTTTGGTTGGTCTCTGAAAAAATGATTTGTCAAAGTCGAGTTTTAAAAGGCAACTTGCATACAAGTTTGACTAGTGACAATGACATTTTGGTTTGCCAAAAAGTTTCCGAAATCGATTTTGGATTTCACTTTTCATTATTTTGGGGGCTCAAAAATGATGTTTTGGTTGGTCTCTGAAAAAATGATTTGTCAAAGTCGAGTTTTAAAAGGCAACTTGCATACAAGTTTGACTAGTTACATTGAAATGTTGGTTTGCCAAAAAGTTTCCGAAATCGATCTTGGATTTCACTTTTCATTATTTTGGGGGCTCAAAAATGATGTTTTGGTTGGTCTCTGAAAAAATGATTTGTCAAAGTCGAGTTTTAAAAGGCAACTTGCATACAAGTTTGACTAGTTACATTGAAATGTTGGTTTGCCAAAAAGTTTCCGAAATCGATCTTGGATTTCACTTTTCATTATTTTGGGGGCTCAAAAATGATGTTTTGGTTGGTCTCTGAAAAAATGATTTGTCAAAGTCGAGTTTTAAAAGGCAACTTGCATACAAGTTTGACTAGTTACATTGAAATGTTGGATTGCCAAAAAGTTTCCGAAATCGATTTTGGATTTCACTTTTCATTATTTTGGGGGCTCAAAAATGATGTTTTGGTTGGTCTCTGAAAAAATGATTTGTCAAAGTCGAGTTTTAAAAGGCAACTTGCATACAAGTTTGACTAGTTACATTGAAATGTTGGTTTGCCAAAAAGTTTCCGAAATCGATTTTGGATTTCACTTTTCATTATTTTGGGGGCTCAAAAATGATGTTTTGGTTGGTCTCTGAAAAAATGATTTGTCAAAGTCGAGTTTTAGAAGGCAACTTGCTTACAAGTTTGACTAGTTACATTGAAATGTTGGATTGTCAAAAAGTTTCCGAAATCGATTTTGGATTTCACTTTTCATTATTTTGGGGGCTCAAAAATGATGTTTTGGTTGGTCTCTGAAAAAATGATTTGTCAAAGTCGAGTTTTAAAAGGCAACTTGCATACAAGTTTGACTAGTTACATTGAAATGTTGGTTTGCCAAAAAGTTTCCGAAATCGATTTTGGATTTCACTTTTCATTATTTTGGGGGCTCAAAAATGATGTTTTGGTTGGTCTCTGAAAAAATGATTTGTCAAAGTCGAGTTTTAAAAGGCAACTTGCATACAAGTTTGACTAGTGACAATGAAATTTTGGTTTGCCAAAAAGTTTCCGAAATCGATCTTGGATTGCATTTTTCATTATTTTGGGGGCTCAAAAATGATGGTTTGGTTGGTCTCTGAAAAAATGATTTGTCAAAGTCGAGTTTTAAAAGGCAACTTGCATACAAGTTTGACTAGTTACATTGAAATGTTGGTTTGCCAAAAAGTTTCCGAAATCGATTTTGGATTTCACTTTTCATTATTTTGGGGGCTTAAAAATGATGTTTTGGTTGGTCTCTGAAAAAATGATTTGTCAAAGTCGAGTTTTAAAAGGCAACTTGCATACAAGTTTGACTAGTGACAATGACATTTTGGTTTGCCAAAAAGTTTCCGAAATCGATTTTGGATTTCACTTTTCATTATTTTGGGGGCTCAAAAATGATGTTTTGGTTGGTCTCTGAAAAAATGATTTGTCAAAGTCGAGTTTTAAAAGGCAACTTGCATACAAGTTTGACTAGTTACATTGAAATGTTGGTTTGCCAAAAAGTTTCCGAAATCGATCTTGGATTTCACTTTTCATTATTTTGGGGGCTCAAAAATGATGTTTTGGTTGGTCTCTGAAAAAATGATTTGTCAAAGTCGAGTTTTAAAAGGCAACTTGCATACAAGTTTGACTAGTTACATTGAAATGTTGGATTGCCAAAAAGTTTCCGAAATCGATTTTGGATTTCACTTTTCATTATTTTGGGGGCTCAAAAATGATGTTTTGGTTGGTCTCTGAAAAAATGATTTGTCAAAGTCGAGTTTTAAAAGACAACTTGCATACAAGTTTGACTAGTTACATTGAAATGTTGGATTGCCAAAAAGTTTCCGAAATCGATTTTGGATTTCACTTTTCATTATTTTGGGGGCTCAAAAATGATGTTTTGGTTGGTCTCTGAAAAAATGATTTGTCAAAGTCGAGTTTTAAAAGGCAACTTGCATACAAGTTTGACTAGTTACATTGAAATGTTGGTTTGCCAAAAAGTTTCCGAAATCGATTTTGGATTTCACTTTTCATTATTTTGGGGGCTCAAAAATGATGTTTTGGTTGGTCTCTGAAAAAATGATTTGTCAAAGTCGAGTTTTAAAAGGCAACTTGCATACAAGTTTGACTAGTGACAATGAAATTTTGGTTTGCCAAAAAGTTTCCGAAATCGATCTTGGATTGCATTTTTCATTATTTTGGGGGCTCAAAAATGATGGTTTGGTTGGTCTCTGAAAAAATGATTTGTCAAAGTCGAGTTTTAAAAGGCAACTTGCATACAAGTTTGACTAGTTACATTGAAATGTTGGTTTGCCAAAAAGTTTCCGAAATCGATTTTGGATTTCACTTTTCATTATTTTGGGGGCTTAAAAATGATGTTTTGGTTGGTCTCTGAAAAAATGATTTGTCAAAGTCGAGTTTTAAAAGGCAACTTGCATACAAGTTTGACTAGTGACAATGACATTTTGGTTTGCCAAAAAGTTTCCGAAATCGATTTTGGATTTCACTTTTCATTATTTTGGGGGCTCAAAAATGATGTTTTGGTTGGTCTCTGAAAAAATGATTTGTCAAAGTCGAGTTTTAAAAGGCAACTTGCATACAAGTTTGACTAGTGACAATGAAATTTTGGTTTGCCAAAAAGTTTCCGAAATCGATTTTGGATTTCACTTTTCATTATTTTGGGGGCTTAAAAATGATGTATTGATTGGTCTCTAAAAAAATGATTTGTCAAAGTCGAGTTTTAAAAGGCAACTTGCATACAAGTTTGACTAGTGACAATGAAATTTTGGTTTGTCAAGAAGTTTCCGAAATCGATTTTGGATTTCACTTTTCATTATTTTGGGGGCTTAAAAATGATGTTTTGGTTGGTCTCTGAAAAAATGATTTGTCCAAGTCGAGTTTTAAAAGGCAACTTGCATACAAGTTTGACTAGTGACAATGAAATTTTGGTTTGCCAAAAAGTTTCCGAAATCGATTTTGGATTTCACTTTTCATTATTTTATTGGCTTAAAAATGATGTTTTGGTTGGTCTCTGAAAAAATGATTTGTCCAAGTCGAATTTTAAAAGGCAACTTGCATACAAGTTTGACTAGTGACAATGAAATTTTGGTTTGCCAAAAAGTTTCCGAAATCGATTTTGGATTTCACTTTTCATTATTTTATTGGCTTAAAAATGATGTTTTGGTTGGTCTCTAAAAAAATGATTTGTCAAAGTCGAGTTTTAAAAGGCAACTTGCATACAAGTTTGACTAGTGACAATGAAATTTTGGTTTGTCAAGAAGTTTCCGAAATCGATTTTGGATTTCACTTTTCATTATTTTGGGGGCTTAAAAATGATGTTTTGGTTGGTCTCTGAAAAAATGATTTGTCCAAGTCGAGTTTTAAAAGGCAACTTGCATACAAGTTTGACTAGTGACAATGAAATTTTGGTTTGCCAAAAAGTTTCCGAAATCGATTTTGGATTTCACTTTTCATTATTTTATTGGCTTAAAAATGATGTTTTGGTTGGTCTCTGAAAAAATGATTTGTCCAAGTCGAATTTTAAAAGGCAACTTGCATACAAGTTTGACTAGTGACAATGAAATTTTGGTTTGCCAAAAAGTTTCCGAAATCGATTTTGGATTTCACTTTTCATTATTTTGGGGGCTTAAAAATGATGTATTGATTGGTCTCTAAAAAAATGATTTGTCAAAGTCGAGTTTTAAAAGGCAACTTGCATACAAGTTTGACTAGTGACAATGAAATTTTGGTTTGTCAAGAAGTTTCCGAAATCGATTTTGGATTTCACTTTTCATTATTTTGGGGGCTTAAAAATGATGTTTTGGTTGGTCTCTAAAAAAATGATTTGTCAAAGTCGAGTTTTAAAAGGCAACTTGCATACAAGTTTGACTAGTGACAATGAAATTTTGGTTTGCCAAAAAGTTTCCGAAATCGATTTTGGATTTCACTTTTCATTATTTTGGGGGCTTAAAAATGATGTTTTGGTTGGTCTCTGAAAAAATGATTTGTCCAAGTCGAATTTTAAAAGGCAACTTGCATACAAGTTTGACTAGTGACAATGAAATTTTGGTTTGCCAAAAAGTTTCCGAAATCGATTTTGGATTTCACTTTTCATTATTTTATTGGCTTAAAAATGATGTTTTGGTTGGTCTCTAAAAAAATGATTTGTCAAAGTCGAGTTTTAAAAGGCAACTTGCATACAAGTTTGACTAGTGACAATGAAATTTTGGTTTGCCAAAAAGTTTCCGAAATCGATTTTGGATTTCACTTTTCATTATTTTGGGGGCTTAAAAATGATGTTTTGGTTGGTCTCTGAAAAAATGATTTGTCAAAGTCGAATTTTAAAAGGCAACTTGCATACAAGTTTGACTAGTGACAATGAAATTTTGGTTTGCCAAAAAGTTTCCGAAATCGATTTTGGATTTCACTTTTCATTAGTTTGGTGGCTTAAAAATGATGTTTTGGTTGGTCTCTAAAAAAATGATTTGTCAAAGTCGAGTTTTAAAAGGCAACTTGCATACAAGTTTGACTAGTGACAATGAAATTTTGGTTTGCCAAAAAGTTTCCGAAATCGATTTTGGATTTCACTTTTCATTATTTTATTGGCTTAAAAATGATGTTTTGGTTGGTCGCTGAAAAAATGATTTGTCAAAGTCGAGTTTTAAAAGGCAACTTGCATACAAGTTTGACTAGTGACAATGAAATTTTGGTTTGTCAAGAAGTTTCCGAAATCGATTTTGGATTTCACTTTTCATTATTTTGGGGGCTTAAAAATGATGTTTTGGTTGGTCTCTGAAAAAATGATTTGTCCAAGTCGAGTTTTAAAAGGCAACTTGCATACAAGTTTGACTAGTGACAATGAAATTTTGGTTTGCCAAAAAGTTTCCGAAATCGATTTTGGATTTCACTTTTCATTATTTTATTGGCTTAAAAATGATGTTTTGGTTGGTCTCTAAAAAAATGATTTGTCAAAGTCGAGTTTTAAAAGGCAACTTGCATACAAGTTTGACTAGTGACAATGAAATTTTGGTTTGTCAAGAAGTTTCCGAAATCGATTTTGGATTTCACTTTTCATTATTTTGGGGGCTTAAAAATGATGTTTTGGTTGGTCTCTGAAAAAATGATTTGTCCAAGTCGAGTTTTAAAAGGCAACTTGCATACAAGTTTGACTAGTGACAATGAAATTTTGGTTTGCCAAAAAGTTTCCGAAATCGATTTTGGATTTCACTTTTCATTATTTTATTGGCTTAAAAATGATGTTTTGGTTGGTCTCTAAAAAAATGATTTGTCAAAGTCGAGTTTTAAAAGGCAACTTGCATACAAGTTTGACTAGTGACAATGAAATTTTGGTTTGCCAAAAAGTTTCCGAAATCGATTTTGGATTTCACTTTTCATTATTTTGGGGGCTTAAAAATGATGTTTTGGTTGGTCTCTGAAAAAATGATTTGTCCAAGTCGAATTTTAAAAGGCAACTTGCATACAAGTTTGACTAGTGACAATGACATTTTGGTTTGCCAAAAAGTTTCCGAAATCGATTTTGGATTTCACTTTTCATTATTTTATTGGCTTAAAAATGATGTTTTGGTTGGTCTCTAAAAAAATGATTTGTCAAAGTCGAGTTTTAAAAGGCAACTTGCATACAAGTTTGACTAGTGACAATGAAATTTTGGTTTGCCAAAAAGTTTCCGAAATCGATTTTGGATTTCACTTTTCATTATTTTGGGGGCTTAAAAATGATGTTTTGGTTGGTCTCTGAAAAAATGATTTGTCAAAGTCGAATTTTAAAAGGCAACTTGCATACAAGTTTGACTAGTGACAATGAAATTTTGGTTTGCCAAAAAGTTTCCGAAATCGATTTTGGATTTCACTTTTCATTATTTTGGGGGCTTAAAAATGATGTTTTGGTTGGTCTCTAAAAAAATGATTTGTCAAAGTCGAGTTTTAAAAGGCAACTTGCATACAAGTTTGACTAGTGACAATGAAATTTTGGTTTGCCAAAAAGTTTCCGAAATCGATTTTGGATTTCACTTTTCATTATTTTATTGGCTTAAAAATGATGTTTTGGTTGGTCGCTGAAAAAATGATTTGTCAAAGTCGAGTTTTAAAGGGCAACTTGCATACAAGTTTGACTAGTGACAATGAAATTTTGGTTTGCCAAAAAGTATCCGAAATCGATTTTGGATTTCACTTTTCATTATTTTGGGGGCTCAAAAATGATGTTTTGGTATGTCTCTGAAAAAATGATTTGTCAAAGTCGAGTTTTAAAAGGCAACTTGCATACAAGTTTGACTAGTGACAATGAAATTTTGGATTGCCAAAAAGTTTCCGAAATCGATTTTGGATTTCATTTTTCATTATTTTGGGGACTTAAAAATGATGGTTTGGTTGGTCTCTGAAAAAATGATTTGTCAAAGTCGAGTTTTAAAAGGCAACTTGCATACAAGTTTGACTAGTGACAATGAAATTTTGGATTGCCAAAAAGTTTCCGAAATCGATTTTGGATCGAACTTTTCATTATTTTGGGGGCTCAAAAATGATGTTTTGGTTGGTCTCTAAAAAAATGATTTGTCAAAGTCGAGTTTTAAAAGGCAACTTGCATACAAGTTTGACTAGTTACATTGAAATTTTGGTTTGCCAAAAAGTTTCCGAAATCGATTTTGGATCGAACTTTTCATTATTTTGGGGGCTCAAAAATGATGTTTTGGTTGGTCTCTGAAAAAATGATTTGTCAAAGTCGAGTTTTAAAAGGCAACTTGCATACAAGTTTGACTAGTGACAATGAAATTTTGGTTTGCCAAAAAGTTTCCGAAATCGATTTTGGATTTCACTTTTCATTATTTTGGGGGCTCAAAAATGATGTTTTGGTTGGTCTCTGAAAAAATGATTTGTCAAAGTCGAGTTTGAAAAGGCAGCTTGCATACAAGTTTGACTAGTGACAATGAAATTTTGGATTGCCAAAAAGTTTCCGAAATCGATTTTGGATTTCACTTTTCATTATTTTGGGGGCTTAAAAATGATGTTTTGGTTGGTCTCTGAAAAAATGATTTGTCAAAGTCGAATTTTAAAAGGCAACTTGCATACAAGTTTGACTAGTGACAATGAAATTTTGGATTGCCAAAAAGTTTCCGAAATTGATTTTGGACTTCACTTTTCATTATTTTGGGGGCTCAAAAATGGTGTTTTGGTTGATCTCTGAAAAAATGATTTGTCAAAGTCGAGTTTTAAAAGGCAACTTGCATACAAGTTTGACTAGTGACAATGAAATTTTGGTTTGCCTAAAAGTTTCCGAAATCGATTTTGGATTTTACTTTTCATTATTTTGGGGGCTTAAAAATGATGTTTTGGTTGGTCTCTGAAAAAATGATTTGTCAAAGTCGAGTTTTAAAAGGCAACTTGCATACAAGTTTGACTAGTGACAATGACATTTTGGTTTGCCAAAAAGTTTCCGAAATCGATTTTGGATTTCACTTTTCATTATTTTGGGGGCTTAAAAATGATGGTTTGGTTGGTCTCTGAAAAAATGATTTGTCAAAGTCGAGTTTTAAAAGGCAACTTGCATACAAGTTTGACTAGTGACAATGAAATTTTGGTTTGCCAAAAAGTTTCCGAAATCGATTTTGGATTTCACTTTTCATTATTTTGGGGGCTTAAAAATGATGTTTTGGTTGGTCTCTGAAAAAATGATTTGTCAAAGTCGAGTTTTAAAAGGCAACTTGCATACAAGTTTGACTAGTGACAATGAAATTTTGGTTTGCCTAAAAGTTTCCGAAATCGATTTTGGATTTTACTTTTCATTATTTTGGGGGCTTAAAAATGATGTTTTGGTTGGTCTCTGAAAAAATGATTTGTCAAAGTCGAGTTTTAAAAGGCAACTTGCATACAAGTTTGACTAGTGACAATGACATTTTGGTTTGCCAAAAAGTTTCCGAAATCGATTTTGGATTTCACTTTTCATTATTTTGGGGGCTTAAAAATGATGGTTTGGTTGGTCTCTGAAAAAATGATTTGTCAAAGTCGAGTTTTAAAAGGCAACTTGCATACAAGTTTGACTAGTGACAATGAAATTTTGGTTTGCCAAAAAGTTTCCGAAATCGATTTTGGATTTCACTTTTCATTATTTTGGGGGCTTAAAAATGATGTTTTGGTTGGTCTCTGAAAAAATGATTTGTCAAAGTCGAGTTTTAAAAGGCAACTTGCATACAAGTTTGACTAGTGACAATGACATTTTGGTTTGCCAAAAAGTTTCCGAAATCGATTTTGGATCGAACTTTTCATTATTTTGGGGGCTCAAAAATGATGTTTTGCTTGGTTTCTGAAAAAATGATTTGTCAAAGTCGAGTTTTGAAAGGCAACTTGCATACAAGTTTGACTAGTGACAACGAAATTTTCTATTGCCAAAAAGTTTCCGAAATCGATTTTGGATTTTACTTTTCATTATTTTGGGGGCTTAAAAATGATGTTTTGGTTGGTCTCTGAAAAAATGATTTGTCAAAGTCGAGTTTTAAAAGGCAACTTGCATACAAGTTTGACTAGTGACAATGAAATTTTGGTTTGCCAAAAAGTTTCCGAAATCGATTTTGGATTTCACTTTTCATTATTTTGGGGGCTTAAAAATGATGTTTTGGTTGGTCTCTGAAAAAATGATTTGTCAAAGTCGAGTTTTAAAAGGCAGCTTGCATACAAGTTTGACTAGTGACAATGAAATTTTGGTTTGCAAAAAAGTTTCCGAAATCGATTTTGGATTTAACTTTTCATTTTTTTGGGGGCTTAAAAATGATGTTTTGGTTGGTCTCTGAAAAAATGATTTGTCAAAGTCGAGTTTTAAAAGGCAACTTGCATACAAGTTTGACTAGTTACATTGAAATTTTGGTTTGCCAAAAAGTTTCCGAAATCGATTTTGGATCGAACTTTTCATTATTTTGGGGGCTCAAAAATGATGTTTTGGTTGGTCTCTGAAAAAATGATTTGTCAAAGTCGAGTTTTAAAAGGCAACTTGCATACAAGTTTGACTAGTGACAATGAAATTTTGGTTTGCCAAAAAGTTTCCGAAATCGATTTTGGATTTCACTTTTCATTATTTTGGGGGCTCAAAAATGATGTTTTGGTTGGTCTCTGAAAAAATGATTTGTCAAAGTCGAATTTTAAAAGGCAACTTGCATACAAGTTTGACTAGTGACAATGAAATTTTGGATTGCCAAAAAGTTTCCGAAATTGATTTTGGACTTCACTTTTCATTATTTTGGGGGCTCAAAAATGGTGTTTTGGTTGATCTCTGAAAAAATGATTTGTCAAAGTCGAGTTTTAAAAGGCAACTTGCATACAAGTTTGACTAGTGACAATGAAATTTTGGTTTGCCTAAAAGTTTCCGAAATCGATTTTGGATTTTACTTTTCATTATTTTGGGGGCTTAAAAATGATGTTTTGGTTGGTCTCTGAAAAAATGATTTGTCAAAGTCGAATTTTAAAAGGCAACTTGCATACAAGTTTGACTAGTGACAATGAAATTTTGGATTGCCAAAAAGTTTCCGAAATCGATTTTGGATTTAACTTTTCATTTTTTTGGGGGCTTAAAAATGATGTTTTGGTTGGTCTCTGAAAAAATGATTTGTCAAAGTCGAGTTTTAAAAGGCAACTTGCATACAAGTTTGACTAGTTACATTGAAATTTTGGTTTGCCAAAAAGTTTCCGAAATCGATTTTGGATCGAACTTTTCATTATTTTGGGGGCTCAAAAATGATGTTTTGGTTGGTCTCTGAAAAAATGATTTGTCAAAGTCGAATTTTAAAAGGCAACTTGCATACAAGTTTGACTAGTGACAATGAAATTTTGGATTGCCAAAAAGTTTCCGAAATTGATTTTGGACTTCACTTTTCATTATTTTGGGGGCTCAAAAATGGTGTTTTGGTTGATCTCTGAAAAAATGATTTGTCAAAGTCGAGTTTTAAAAGGCAACTTGCATACAAGTTTGACTAGTGACAATGAAATTTTGGTTTGCCTAAAAGTTTCCGAAATCGATTTTGGATTTTACTTTTCATTATTTTGGGGGCTTAAAAATGATGTTTTGGTTGGTCTCTGAAAAAATGATTTGTCAAAGTCGAGTTTTAAAAGGCAACTTGCATACAAGTTTGACTAGTGACAATGACATTTTGGTTTGCCAAAAAGTTTCCGAAAACGATTTTGGATTTTACTTTTCATTATTTTGGGGGCTTAAAAATGATGTTTTGGTTGGTCTCTGAAAAAATGATTTGTCAAAGTCGAGTTTTAAAAGGCAACTTGCATACAAGTTTGACTAGTGACAATGACATTTTGGTTTGCCAAAAAGTTTCCGAAATCGATTTTGGATTTCACTTTTCATTATTTTGGGGGCTTAAAAATGATGGTTTGGTTGGTCTCTGAAAAAATGATTTGTCAAAGTCGAGTTTTAAAAGGCAACTTGCATACAAGTTTGACTAGTGACAATGAAATTTTGGTTTGCCAAAAAGTTTCCGAAAACGATTTTGGATCGAACTTTTCATTATTTTGGGGGCTTAAAAATGATGTTTTGGTGAGTTTATGAAAAAATGATTTGTCAAAGTCAAGTTTTAATAGGCAGTTCCATACAAGCTTGACTAGTTACATTGAAATTTTGGTTTGCAGAAAAGTTTCCGAAATCGATTTTGTGTTTCACTTTTCATTATTTTGGGGGCTTAAAAATGATGTTTTGGTTGGTCTCTGAAAAAATGATTTGTCAAAGTCGAGTTTTAAAAGGCAACTAGCATACAAGTTTGACTAGTGACAATGAAGTTTTGGTTTGCCAAAAAGTTTCCGAAATCGATTTTGGATTTCACTTTTCATTATTTTGGGGGCTCAAAAATGATGTTTTGGTTGGTCTCTGAAAAAATGATTTGTCAAAGTCGAGTTTTAAAAGGCAACTTGCATACAAGTTTGACTAGTGACAATGAAATTTTGGTTTGCCAAAAAGTTTCCGAAATCGATTTTGGATTTCACTTTTCATTATTTTGGGGGCTTAAAAATGATGTTTTGGTTGGTCTCTGAAAAAATGATTTGTCAAAGTCGAGTTTTAAAAGGCAACTTGCATACAAGTTTGACTAGTGACAATGACATTTTGGTTTGCCAAAAAGTTTCCGAAATCGATTTTGGATCGAACTTTTCATTATTTTGGGGGCTCAAAAATGATGTTTTGCTTGGTTTCTGAAAAAATGATTTGTCAAAGTCGAGTTTTGAAAGGCAACTTGCATACAAGTTTGACTAGTGACAACGAAATTTTCTATTGCCAAAAAGTTTCCGAAATCGATTTTGGATTTTACTTTTCATTATTTTGGGGGCTTAAAAATGATGTTTTGGTTGGTCTCTGAAAAAATGATTTGTCAAAGTCGAGTTTTAAAAGGCAACTTGCATACAAGTTTGACTAGTGACAATGAAATTTTGGTTTGCCAAAAAGTTTCCGAAATCGATTTTGGATTTCACTTTTCATTATTTTGGGGGCTTAAAAATGATGTTTTGGTTGGTCTCTGAAAAAATGATTTGTCAAAGTCGAGTTTTAAAAGGCAGCTTGCATACAAGTTTGACTAGTGACAATGAAATTTTGGTTTGCAAAAAAGTTTCCGAAATCGATTTTGGATTTAACTTTTCATTTTTTTGGGGGCTTAAAAATGATGTTTTGGTTGGTCTCTGAAAAAATGATTTGTCAAAGTCGAGTGTTAATAGGCAACTTGCATACAAGTTTGACTAGTGACAATGAAATTTTGGTTTGCAAAAAAGTTTCCGAAATCGATTTTGGATTTCACTTTTCATTATTTTGGGGGCTTAAAAATGATGTTTTGGTTGGTCTCTGAAAAAATGATTTGTCAAAGTCGAGTTTTAAAAGGCAACTTGCATACAAGTTTGACTAGTGACAATGAAATTTTGGTTTGCCAAAAAGTTTCCGAAATCGATTTTGGATTTAACTTTTCATTATTTTGGGGGCTCAAAAATGATGTTTTGGTTGGTCTCTGAAAAAATGATTTGTAAAAGTCGAGTTTTAAAGGGCAACTTGCATACAAGTTTGACTAGTGACAATGAAATTTTGGTTTGCCAAAAAATTTCAGAAATAGATCTTGTATTTCTCTTTTCATTATTTTGGGGGCTCAAAAATGATGTTTTGGTTGGTCTCTGAAAAAATGATTTGTCAAAGTCGAGTTTTAAAAGGCAACTTGCATACAAGTTTGACTAGTGACAATGACATTTTGGTTTGCCAAAAAGTTTCCGAAATCGATTTTGGATCGAACTTTTCATTATTTTGGGGGCTCAAAAATGATGTTTTGGTTGGTCTCTGAAAAAATGATTTGTCAAAGTCGAGTTTTGAAAGGCAACTTGCATACAAGTTTGACTAGTGACAATGAAATTTTGGTTTGCCAAAAAGTTTCCGAAATCGATTTTGGATTTCACTTTTCATTATTTTGGGGGCTTAAAAATGATGTTTTGGTTGGTCTCTGAAAAAATGATTTGTCAAAGTCGAGTTTTAAAAGGCAACTTGCATGCAAGTTTGACTAGTGACAATGAAATTTTGGATTGCCAAAAAGTTTCCGAAATCGATTTTGGATTTCACTTTTCATTATTTTGGGGGCTTAAAAATGATGTTTTGGTTAGTCTCTGAAAAAATGATTTGTCAAAGTCGAGTTTGAAAAGGCAACTTGCATACAAGTTTGACTAGTGACAATGAAATTTTGGTTTGCCAAAAAGTTTCCGAAATCGATTTTGGATTTCACTTTTCATTATTTTGGGGGCTTAAAAATGATGTTTTGGTTGGTCTCTGAAAAAATGATTTGTCAAAGTCGAGTTTTAAAAGGCAACTTGCATACAAGCTTGACTAGTGACAATGAAATTTTGGTTTGCCAAAAAGTTTCCGAAATCGATTTTGGATTTCACTTTTCATTATTTTGGGGGCTCAAAAATGATGTGTTGGTTGGTCTCTGAAAAAATGATTTGTCAAAGTCGAGTTTTAAAAGGCAACTTGCATACAAGTTTGACTAGTGACAATGAAATTTTGGTTTGCCAAAAAGTTTCCGAAATCGATTTTGGATTTTACTTTTCATTATTTTGGGGGCTTAAAAATGATGTTTTGGTTGGTCTCTGAAAAAATGATTTGTCAAAGTCGAGTTTTAAAAGGCAACTTGCATACAAGTTTGACTAGTGACAATGAAATTTTGGTTTGCCAAAAAGTTTCCGAAATCGATTTTGGACTTCACTTTTCATTATTTTGGGGGCTCAAAAATGATGGTTTGGTTGGTCTCTGAAAAAATGATTTGTCAAAGTCGAATTTTAAAAGGCAGCTTGCATACAAGTTTGACTAGTGACAATGAAATTTTGGTTTGCCAAAAAGTTTCCGAAATCGATTTTGGATTTCACTTTTCATTAGTTTGGGGGCTTAAAAATGATGTTTTGGTTGGTCTCTGAAAAAATGATTTGTCAAAGTCGAGTTTTAAAAGGCAACTTGCATACAAGTTTGACTAGTGACAATGAAATTTTGGTTTGCCAAAAAGTTTCCGAAATCGATTTTGGATTTTACTTTTCATTATTTTGGGGGCTTAAAAATGATGTTTTGGTTGGTCTCTGAAAAAATGATTTGTCAAAGTCGAGTTTTAAAAGGCAACTTGCATACAAGTTTGACTAGTGACAATGAAATTTTGGTTTGCCAAAAAGTTTCCGAAATCGATTTTGGATTTTACTTTTCATTATTTTGGGGGCTTAAAAATGATGTTTTGGTTGGTCTCTGAAAAAATGATTTGTCAAAGTCGAGTTTTAAAAGGCAACTTGCATACAAGTTTGACTAGTGACAATGACATTTTGGTTTGCCAAAAAGTTTCCGAAATCGATTTTGGATCGAACTTTTCATTATTTTGGGGGTCAAAAATGATGTTTTGGTTGGTCTCTGAAAAAATGATTTGTCAAAGTCGAGTTTTGAAAGGCAACTTGCATACAAGTTTGACTAGTGACAACGAAATTTTCTATTGCCAAAAAGTTTCCGAAATCGATTTTGGATTTTACTTTTCATTATTTTGGGGGCTCAAAAATGATGTTTTGGTTGGTCTCTGAAAAAATGATTTGTCAAAGTCGAGTTTTAAAAGGCAACTTGCATACAAGTTTGACTAGTGACAATGAAATTTTGGTTTGCCAAAAAGTTTCCGAAATCGATTTTGGATTTTACTTTTCATTATTTTGGGGGCTCAAAAATGATGTTTTGGTTGGTCTCTGAAAAAATGATTTGTCAAAGTCGAGTTTTAAAAGGCAACTTGCATACAAGTTTGACTAGTGACAATGAAATTTTGGTTTGCAAAAAAGTTTTCGAAATCGATTTTGGATTTCACTTTTCATTATTTTGGGGGCTTAAAAATGATGTTTTGGTTGGTCTCTGAAAAAATGATTTGTCAAAGTCGAGTTTTAAAAGGCAACTTGCATACAAGTTTGACTAGTGACAATGAAATTTTGGTTTGCCAAAAAGATTCCGAAATCGATTTTGGATTTCACTTTTCATTATTTTGGGGGCTTAAAAATGATGTTTTGGTTGGTCTCTGAAAAAATGATTTGTCAAAGTCGAGTTTTAAAGGGCAACTTGCATACAAGTTTGACTAGTGACAATGAAATTTTGGTTTGCCAAAAAATTTCAGAAATAGATCTTGTATTTCTCTTTTCATTATTTTGGGGGCTCAAAAATGATGTTTTGGTTGGTCTCTGAAAAAATGATTTGTCAAAGTCGAGTTTTAAAAGGCAGCTTGCATACAAGTTTGACTAGTGACAATGAAATTTTGGTTTGCAAAAAAGTTTCCGAAATCCATTTTGGATTTCACTTTTCATTATTTTGGGGGCTCAAAAATGATGTTTTGGTTGGTCTCTGAAAAAATGATTTGTCAAAGTCGAGTTTTAAAAGGCAACTTGCATGCAAGTTTGACTAGTGACAATGAAATTTTGGATTGCCAAAAAGTTTCCGAAATCGATTTTGGATTTCACTTTTCATTATTTTGGGGGCTTAAAAATGATGTTTTGGTTAGTCTCTGAAAAAATGATTTGTCAAAGTCGAGTTTGAAAAGGCAACTTGCATACAAGTTTGACTAGTGACAATGAAATTTTGGTTTGCCAAAAAGTTTCCGAAATCGATTTTGGATTTCACTTTTCATTATTTTGGGGGCTTAAAAATGATGTTTTGGTTGGTCTCTGAAAAAATGATTTGTCAAAGTCGAGTTTTAAAAGGCAACTTGCATACAAGCTTGACTAGTGACAATGAAATTTTGGTTTGCCAAAAAGTTTCCGAAATCGATTTTGGATTTCACTTTTCATTATTTTGGGGGCTTAAAAATGATGTTTTGGTTAGTCTCTGAAAAAATGATTTGTCAAAGTCGAGTTTTAAAAGGCAACTTGCATACAAGTTTGACTAGTGACAATGAAATTTTGGTTTGCCAAAAAGTTTCCGAAATCGATTTTGGATTTCACTTTTCATTATTTTGGGGGCTCAAAAATGATGTGTTGGTTGGTCTCTGAAAAAATGATTTGTCAAAGTCGAGTTTTAAAAGGCAACTTGCATACAAGTTTGACTAGTGACAATGAAATTTTGGTTTGCCAAAAAGTTTCCGAAATCGATTTTGGATTTTACTTTTCATTATTTTGGGGGCTTAAAAATGATGTTTTGGTTGGTCTCTGAAAAAATGATTTGTCAAAGTCGAGTTTCAAAGGGCAACTTGCATACAAGTTTGACTAGTGACAATGAAATTTTGGTTTGCCAAAAAGTTTCCGAAATCGATTTTGGATTTCACTTTTCATTATTTTGGGGGCTCAAAAATGATGTGTTGGTTGGTCTCTGAAAAAATGATTTGTCAAAGTCGAATTTTAAAAGGCAACTTGCATACAAGTTTGACTAGTAACAATGAAATTTTGGTTTGCCAAAAAGTTTCCGAAATCGATTTTGGATTTCACTTTTCATTATTTTGGGGGCTTAAAAATTATGTTTTGGTTGGTCTCTGAAAAAATGATTTGTCAAAGTCGAGTTTTAAAAGGCAACTTGCATACAAGTTTGACTAGTGACAATGACATTTTGGTTTGCCAAAAAGTTTCCGAAATCGATTTTGGATCGAACTTTTCATTATTTTGGGGGCTCAAAAATGATGTTTTGGTTGGTCTCTGAAAAAATGATTTGTCAAAGTCGAGTTTTGAAAGGCAACTTGCATACAAGTTTGACTAGTGACAATGAAATTTTGGTTTGCCAAAAAGTTTCCGAAATCGATTTTGGATTTCACTTTTCATTATTTTGGGGGCTTAAAAATGATGTTTTGGTTGGTCTCTGAAAAAATGATTTGTCAAAGTCGAGTTTTAAAAGGCAACTTGCATACAAGTTTGACTAGTGACAATGAAATTTTGGTTTGCCAAAAAGTTTCCGAAATCGATTTTGGATTTCACTTTTCATTATTTTGGGGGCTTAAAAATGATGTTTTGGTTGGTCTCTGAAAAAATGATTTGTCAAAGTCGAGTTTTAAAAGGCAACTTGCATACAAGTTTGACTAGTGACAATGACATTTTGGTTTGCCAAAAAGTTTCCGAAATCGATTTTGGATCGAACTTTTCATTATTTTGGGGGTCAAAAATGATGTTTTGGTTGGTCTCTGAAAAAATGATTTGTCAAAGTCGAGTTTTGAAAGGCAACTTGCATACAAGTTTGACTAGTGACAACGAAATTTTCTATTGCCAAAAAGTTTCCGAAATCGATTTTGGATTTTACTTTTCATTATTTTGGGGGCTCAAAAATGATGTTTTGGTTGGTCTCTGAAAAAATGATTTGTCAAAGTCGAGTTTTAAAAGGCAACTTGCATACAAGTTTGACTAGTGACAATGAAATTTTGGTTTGCCAAAAAGTTTCCGAAATCGATTTTGGATTTCACTTTTCATTATTTTGGGGGCTTAAAAATGATGTTTTGGTTGGTCTCTGAAAAAATGATTTGTCAAAGTCGAGTTTTAAAAGGCAGCTTGCATACAAGTTTGACTAGTGACAATGAAATTTTGGTTTGCAAAAAAGTTTTCGAAATCGATTTTGGATTTCACTTTTCATTATTTTGGGGGCTTAAAAATGATGTTTTGGTTGGTCTCTGAAAAAATGATTTGTCAAAGTCGAGTTTTAAAAGGCAACTTGCATACAAGTTTGACTAGTGACAATGAAATTTTGGTTTGCCAAAAAGATTCCGAAATCGATTTTGGATTTAACTTTTCATTATTTTGGGGGCTCAAAAATGATGTTTTGGTTGGTCTCTGAAAAAATGATTTGTAAAAGTCGAGTTTTAAAGGGCAACTTGCATACAAGTTTGACTAGTGACAATGAAATTTTGGTTTGCCAAAAAATTTCAGAAATAGATCTTGTATTTCTCTTTTCATTATTTTGGGGGCTCAAAAATGATGTTTTGGTTGGTCTCTGAAAAAATGATTTGTCAAAGTCGAGTTTTAAAAGGCAGCTTGCATACAAGTTTGACTAGTGACAATGAAATTTTGGTTTGCAAAAAAGTTTCCGAAATCCATTTTGGATTTCACTTTTCATTATTTTGGGGGCTCAAAAATGATGTTTTGGTTGGTCTCTGAAAAAATGATTTGTCAAAGTCGAGTTTTAAAAGGCAACTTGTATGCAAGTTTGACTAGTGACAATGAAATTTTGGATTGCCAAAAAGTTTCCGAAATCGATTTTGGATTTCACTTTTCATTATTTTGGGGGCTTAAAAATGATGTTTTGGTTGGTCTCTGAAAAAATGATTTGTCAAAGTCGAGTTTGAAAAGGCAACTTGCATACAAGTTTGACTAGTGACAATGAAATTTTGGTTTGCCAAAAAGTTTCCGAAATCGATTTTGGATTTCACTTTTCATTATTTTGGGGGCTTAAAAATGATGTTTTGGTTGGTCTCTGAAAAAATGATTTGTCAAAGTCGAGTTTTAAAAGGCAACTTGCATACAAGCTTGACTAGTGACAATGAAATTTTGGTTTGCCAAAAAGTTTCCGAAATCGATTTTGGATTTCACTTTTCATTATTTTGGGGGCTTAAAAATGATGTTTTGGTTAGTCTCTGAAAAAATGATTTGTCAAAGTCGAGTTTTAAAAGGCAACTTGCATACAAGTTTGACTAGTGACAATGAAATTTTGGTTTGCCAAAAAGTTTCCGAAATCGATTTTGGATTTCACTTTTCATTATTTTGGGGGCTCAAAAATGATGTGTTGGTTGGTCTCTGAAAAAATGATTTGTCAAAGTCGAGTTTTAAAAGGCAACTTGCATACAAGTTTGACTAGTGACAATGAAATTTTGGTTTGCCAAAAAGTTTCCGAAATCGATTTTGGATTTTACTTTTCATTATTTTGGGGGCTTAAAAATGATGTTTTGGTTGGTCTCTGAAAAAATGATTTGTCAAAGTCGAGTTTCAAAGGGCAACTTGCATACAAGTTTGACTAGTGACAATGAAATTTTGGTTTGCCAAAAAGTTTCCGAAATCGATTTTGGATTTCACTTTTCATTATTTTGGGGGCTCAAAAATGATGTGTTGGTTGGTCTCTGAAAAAATGATTTGTCAAAGTCGAGTTTTGAAAGGCAACTTGCATACAAGTTTGACTAGTGACAATGAAATTTTGGTTTGCCAAAAAGTTTCCGAAATCGATTTTGGATTTCACTTTTCATTATTTTGGGGGCTCAAAAATGATGTTTTGGTTGGTCTCTGAAAAAATGATTTGTCAAAGTCGAATTTTAAAAGGCAACTTGCATACAAGTTTGACTAGTAACAATGAAATTTTGGTTTGCCAAAAAGTTTCCGAAATCGATTTTGGATTTCACTTTTCATTATTTTGGGGGCTTAAAAATTATGTTTTGGTTGGTCTCTGAAAAAATGATTTGTCAAAGTCGAGTTTTAAAAGGCAACTTGCATACAAGTTTGACTAGTGACAATGACATTTTGGTTTGCCAAAAAGTTTCCGAAATCGATTTTGGATCGAACTTTTCATTATTTTGGGGGCTCAAAAATGATGTTTTGGTTGGTCTCTGAAAAAATGATTTGTCAAAGTCGAGTTTTGAAAGGCAACTTGCATACAAGTTTGACTAGTGACAATGAAATTTTGGTTTGCCAAAAAGTTTCCGAAATCGATTTTGGATTTCACTTTTCATTATTTTGGGGGCTTAAAAATGATGTTTTGGTTGGTCTCTGAAAAAATGATTTGTCAAAGTCGAATTTTAAAAGGCAACTTGCATACAAGTTTGACTAGTGACAATGAAATTTTGGTTTGCCAAAAAGTTTCCGAAATCGATTTTGGATTTCACTTTTCATTATTTTGGGGGCTCAAAAATGATGTTTTGGTTGGTCTCTGAAAAAATGATTTGTCAAAGTCGAGTTTTGAAAGGCAACTTGCATACAAGTTTGACTAGTGACAATGAAATTTTGGTTTGCCAAAAAGTTTCCGAAATCGATTTTGGATTTCACTTTTCATTATTTTGGGGGCTCAAAAATGATGTTTTGGTTGGTCTCTGAAAAAATGATTTGTCAAAGTCGAATTTTAAAAGGCAACTTGCATACAAGTTTGACTAGTGACAATGAAATTTTGGTTTGCCAAAAAGTTTCCGAAATCGATTTTGGATTTCACTTTTCATTATTTTGGGGGCTTAAAAATGATGTTTTGGTTGGTCTCTGAAAAAATGATTTGTCAAAGTCGAGTTTAAAAAGGCAGCTTGCATACAAGTTTGACTAGGGACAATGAAATTTTTTATTGCCAAAAAGTTTCCGAAATCGATTTTGGATTTCACTTTTCATTATTTTGGGGGCTCAAAAATGATGTTTTGGTTGGTCTCTGAAAAAATGATTTGTCAAAGTCGAGTTTTAAAAGGCAGCTTGCATACAAGTTTGACTAGTGACAATGAAATTTTGGTTTGCAAAAAAGTTTCCGAAATCGATTTTGGATTTCACTTTTCATTATTTTGGGGGCTCAAAAATGATGTTTTGGTTGGTCTCTGAAAAAATGATTTGTCAAAGTCGAGTTTTAAAAGGCAGCTTGCATACAAGTTTGACTAGTGACAATGAAATTTTGGTTTGCAAAAAAGTTTCCGAAATCCATTTTGGATTTCACTTTTCATTAGTTTGGGGGCTTAAAAATGATGTTTTGGTTGGTCTCTGAAAAAATGATTTGTCAAAGTCGAGTTTTAAAAGGCAACTTGCATACAAGTTTGACTAGTGACAATGAAATTTTGGATTGCCAAAAAGATTCCGAAATTGATTTTGGACTTCACTTTTCATTATTTTGGGGGCTCAAAAATGATGTTTTGGTTGGTCTCTAAAAAAATGATTTGTCAAAGTCGAGTTTTAAAAGGCAACTTGCATACAAGTTTGACTAGTGACAATGAAATTTTGGTTTGCCTAAAAGTTTCCGAAATCGATTTTGGATTTTATTTTTCATTATTTTGGGGGCTTAAAAATGATGTTTTGGTTGGTCTCTGAAAAAATGATTTGTCAAAGTCGAGTTTTAAAAGGCAACTTGCATACAAGTTTGACTAGTGACAATGAAATTTTGGTTTGCCAAAAAGTTTCCGAAATCGATTTTGGATTTCACTTTTCATTATTTTGGGGGCTTAAAAATGATGTTTTGGTTGGTCTCTGAAAAAATGATTTGTCAAAGTCGAGTTTTAAAAGGCAACTTGCATACAAGTTTGACTAGTGACAATGACATTTTGGTTTGCCAAAAAGTTTCCGAAATCGATTTTGGGTCGAACTTTTCATTATTTTGGGGGCTCAAAAATGATGTTTTGGTTGGTCTCTGAAAAAATGATTTGTCAAAGTCGAGTTTTGAAAGGCAACTTGCATACAAGTTTGACTAATGACAATGAAATTTTCTATTGCCAAAAAGTTTCCGAAATCGATTTTGGATTTTACTTTTCAATATTTTGGGGGCTTAAAAATGATGTTTTGGTTGGTCTCTGAAAAAATGATTTGTCAAAGTCGAGTTTTAAAAGGCAACTTGCATACAAGTTTGACTAGTGACAATGAAATTTTGGTTTGCCAAAAAGTTTCCGAAATCGATTTTGGATTTCACTTTTCATTATTTTGGGGGCTTAAAAATGATGTTTTGGTTGGTCTCTGAAAAATGATTTGTCAAAGTCGAGTTTTAAAAGGCAGCTTGCATACAAGTTTGACTAGTGACAATGAAATTTTGGTTTGCAAAAAAGTTTTCGAAATCGATTTTGGATTTCACTTTTCATTATTTTGGGGGCTTAAAAATGATGTTTTGGTTGGTCTCTGAAAAAATGATTTGTCAAAGTCGAGTTTTAAAAGGCAACTTGCATACAAGTTTGACTAGTGACAATGAAATTTTGGTTTGCCAAAAAGTTTCCGAAATCGATTTTGGATTTAACTTTTCATTATTTTGGGGGCTTAAAAATGATGTTTTGGTTGGTCTCTGAAAAAATGATTTGTCAAAGTCGAGTTTTAAAAGGCAGCTTGCATACAAGTTTGACTAGTGACAATGAAATTTTGGATTGCCAAAAAGTTTGCGAAATCCATTTTGGATTTCACTTTTCATTATTTTGGGGGCTCAAAAATGATGTTTTGGTTGGTCTCTGAAAAAATGATTTGTAAAAGTCGAGTTTTAAAGGGCAACTTGCATACAAGTTTGACTAGTGACAATGAAATTTTGGTTTGCCAAAAAATTTCAGAAATAGATCTTGTATTTCTCTTTTCATTATTTTGGGGGCTCAAAAATGATGTTTTGGTTGGTCTCTGAAAAAATGATTTGTCAAAGTCGAGTTTTAAAAGGCAGCTTGCATATAAGTTTGACTAGTGACAATGAAATTTTGGTTTGCAAAAAAGTTTCCGAAATCCATTTTGGATTTCACTTTTCATTATTTTGGGGGCTTAAAAATGATGTTTTGGTTGGTCTCTGAAAAAATGATTTGTCAAAGTCGAGTTTGAAAAGGCAACTTGCATACAAGTTTGACTAGTGACAATGAAATTTTGGTTTGCCAAAAAGTTTCCGAAATCGATTTTGGATTTCACTTTTCATTATTTTGGGGGCTCAAAAATGATGTGTTGGTTGGTCTCTGAAAAAATGATTTGTCAAAGTCGAGTTTTAAAAGGCAACTTGCATACAAGTTTGACTAGTGACAATGAAATTTTGGTTTGCCAAAAAGTTTTCGAAATCGATTGTGGATCGAACTTTTCATTATTTTGGGGGCTTAAAAATGATGTTTTGGTTGGTCTCTGAAAAAATGATTTGTCAAAGTCGAGTTTTAAAAGGCAACTTGCATACAAGTTTGACTAGTGACAATGAAATTTTGGTTTGCCAAAAAGTTTCCGAAATCGATTTTGGATTTCACTTTTCATTATTTTGGGGGCTCAAAAATGATGTGTTGGTTGGTCTCTGAAAAAATGATTTGTCAAAGTCGAGTTTTAAAAGGCAACTTGCATACAAGTTTGACTAATGACAATGAAATTTTCTATTGCCAAAAAGTTTCCGAAATCGATTTTGGATTTTACTTTTCATTATTTTGGGGGCTTAAAAATGATGTTTTGGTTGGTCTCTGAAAAAATGATTTGTCAAAGTCGAGTTTTAAAAGGCAACTTGCATACAAGTTTGACTAGTGACAATGAAAATTTGGTTTGCCAAAAAGTTTCCGAAATCGATTTTGGATTTCACTTTTCATTATTTTGGGGGCTTAAAAATGATGTTTTGGTTGGTCTCTGAAAAAATGATTTGTCAAAGTCGAGTTTTAAAAGGCAGCTTGCATACAAGTTTGACTAGTGACAATGAAATTTTGGTTTGCAAAAAAGTTTTCGAAATCGATTGTGGATCGAACTTTTCATTATTTTGGGGGCTCAAAAATGATGTTTTGGTTGGTCTCTGAAAAAATGATTTGTCAAAGTCGAGTTTTAAAAGGCAACTTGCATACAAGTTTGACTAGTGACAATGAAATTTTGGTTTGCCAAAAAGTTTCCGAAATCGATTTTGGATTTTACTTTTCATTATTTTGGGGGCTTAAAAATGATGTTTTGGTTGGTCTCTGAAAAAATGATTTGTCAAAGTCGAGTTTTAAAAGGCAACTTGCATACAAGTTTGACTAGTGACAATGAAATTTTGGTTTGCCAAAAAGTTTCCGAAATCGATTTTGGATTTCACTTTTCATTATTTTGGGGGCTCAAAAATGATGTGTTGGTTGGTCTCTGAAAAAATGATTTGTCAAAGTCGAGTTTTAAAAGGCAACTTGCATACAAGTTTGACTAGTGACAATGAAATTTTGGATTGCCAAAAAGTTTCCGAAATCCATTTTGGATTTCACTTTTCATTATTTTGGGGGCTCAAAAATGATGTTTTGGTTGGTCTCTGAAAAAATGATTTGTAAAAGTCGAGTTTTAAAGGGCAACTTGCATACAAGTTTGACTAGTGACAATGAAATTTTGGTTTGCCAAAAAATTTCAGAAATAGATCTTGTATTTCTCTTTTCATTATTTTGGGGGCTCAAAAATGATGTTTTGGTTGGTCTCTGAAAAAATGATTTGTCAAAGTCGAGTTTTAAAAGGCAGCTTGCATACAAGTTTGACTAGTGACAATGAAATTTTGGTTTGCAAAAAAGTTTCCGAAATCCATTTTGGATTTCACTTTTCATTATTTTGGGGGCTCAAAAATGATGTTTTGGTTGGTCTCTGAAAAAATGATTTGTCAAAGTCGAGTTTTAAAAGGCAGCTTGCATACAAGTTTGACTAGTGACAATGAAAATTTGGTTTGCCAAAAAGTTTCCGAAATCGATTTTGGATTTTACTTTTCATTATTTTGGGGGCTTAAAAATGATGTTTTGGTTGGTCTCTGAAAAAATGATTTGTCAAAGTCGAGTTTTAAAAGGCAGCTTGCATACAAGTTTGACTAGTGACAATGAAATTTTGGTTTGCAAAAAAGTTTTCGAAATCGATTGTGTATCGAACTTTTCATTATTTTGGGGGCTTAAAAATGATGTTTTGGTTGGTCTCTGAAAAAATGATTTGTCAAAGTCGAGTTTTAAAAGGCAACTTGCATACAAGTTTGACTAGTGACAATGAAAATTTGGTTTGCCAAAAAGTTTCCGAAATCGATTTTGGATTTCACTTTTCATTATTTTGGGGGCTCAAAAATGATGTTTTGGTTGGTCTCTGAAAAAATGATTTGTCAAAGTCGAGTTTTAAAAGGCAACTTGCATACAAGTTTGACTAATGACAATGAAATTTTCTATTGCCAAAAAGTTTCCGAAATCGATTTTGGATTTTACTTTTCATTATTTTGGGGGCTTAAAAATGATGTTTTGGTTGGTCTCTGAAAAAAATGATTTGTCAAAGTCGAGTTTTAAAAGGCAACTTGCATACAAGTTTGACTAGTGACAATGAAATTTTGGTTTGCCAAAAAGTTTCCGAAATCGATTTTGGATTTCACTTTTCATTATTTTGGGGGCTCAAAAATGATGTGTTGGTTGGTCTCTGAAAAAATGATTTGTCAAAGTCGAGTTTTAAAAGGCAACTTGCATACAAGTTTGACTAGTGACAATGAAATTTTGGTTTGCCAAAAAGTTTCCGAAATCGATTTTGGATTTCACTTTTCATTATTTTGGGAGCTTAAAAATGATGTTTTGGTTGGTCTCTGAAAAAATGATTTGTCAAAGTCGAGTTTTGAAAGGCAACTTGCATACAAGTTTGACTAATGACAATGAAATTTTCTATTGCCAAAAAGTTTCCGAAATCGATTTTGGATTTTACTTTTCATTATTTTGGGGGCTTAAAAATGATGTTTTGGTTGGTCTCTGAAAAAATGATTTGTCAAAGTCGAGTTTTAAAAAGCAGCTTGCATACAAGTTTGACTAGTGACAATGAAATTTTGGTTTGCAAAAAAGTTTTCGAAATCGATTGTGGATCGAACTTTTCATTATTTTGGGGGCTTAAAAAGGATGTTTTGGTTGGTCTCTGAAAAAATGATTTGTCAAAGTCGAGTTTTAAAAGGCAACTTGCATACTAGTTTGACTAGTGACAATGAAATTTTTTTTGCAAAAAAGTTTCCGAAATCCATTTTGGATTTCACTTTTCATTATTTTGGGGGCTCAAAAATGATGTTTTGGTTGGTCTCTGAAAAAATGATTTGTCAAAGTCGAGTTTTAAAAGGCAACTTGCATCCAAGTTTGACTAGTGACAATGAAATTTTGGATTGCCATAAAGTTTCCGAAATCGATTTTGGATTTCAGTTTTCATTATTTTGGGGGCTCAAAAATGATGTTTTGGTTGGTCTCTGAAAAAATGATTTGTCAAAGTCGAGTTTTAAAAGGCAACTTGCATACAAGTTTGACTAGTGACAATGAAATTTTGGTTTGCCAAAATGTTTCCGAAATCGATTTTGGATCGAACTTTTCATTATTTTGGGGGCTTAAAAATGATGGTTTGGTTGGTCTCTGAAAAAATGATTTGTTAAAGTCGAGTTTTAATAGGCAGCTTGCATACAAGTTTGTTTAGTTTCTTTGAAATTTTGGTTTGCATAATAGTTTCTGAAATCGATCTTGGAATGCACTTTTCATTATTTTGGGGGCTCAAAAATGATGTTTTGGTTGGTCTCTGAAAAAATGATTTGTCAAAGTCGAGTTTTAAAAGGCAACTTGCATCCAAGTTTGACTAGTGACAATGAAATTTTGGATTGCCATAAAGTTTCCGAAATCGATTTTGGATTTCACTTTTCATTATTTTGGGGGCTCAAAAATGATGTTTTGGTTGGTCTCTGAAAAAATGATTTGTCAAAGTCGAGTTTTAAAAGGCAACTTGCATACAAGTTTGACTAGTGACAATGAAATTTTGGTTTGCCAAAAAGTTTCCGAAATCGATTTTGGATTTCACTTTTCATTATTTTGGGGGCTTAAAAATGATGTTTTGGTTGGTCTCTGAAAAAATGATTTGTCAAAGTCGAGTTTTAAAAGGCAACTTGCATACAAGTTTGACTAGTGACAATGAAATTTTGGTTTGCCAAAATTTTTCCGAAATCGATTTTGGATTTCACTTTTCATTATTTTGGGGGCTTAAAATGATGTTTAGGTGGGTCTCTGAAAAAATGATTTGTCAAAGTCGAGTTTTAAAAGGCAACTTGCATCCAAGTTTGACTAGTGACAATGAAATTTTGGTTTGCCAAAAAGTTTCCGAAATCGATTTTAGATTTCACTTTTCATTATTTTGGGGGCTTAAAAAGGATAGTTTGGTTGGTCTCTGAAAAAATGATTTGTTAAATTCGAGTTTTAAAAGGCAACTTGCATACAAGTTTGACTAGTGACAATGAAATTTTGGTTTGCCAAAAAGTTTCCGAAATCGATTTTGGATTTCACTTTTCATTATTTTGGGGGCTTAAAAATGATGTTTTGGTTGGTCTCTGAAAAAATGATTTGTCAAAGTCGAGTTTTAAAAGGCAACTTGCATACAAGTTTGACTAGTGACAATGAAATTTTGGTTTGCCAAAATGTTTCCGAAATCGATTTTGGATTTCACTTTTCATTATTTTGGGGGCTCAAAAATGATGTTTTGGTTGGTCTCTGAAAAAATGATTTGTCAAAGTCGAGTTTTAAAAGGCAACTTGCATACAAGTTTGACTAGTGACAATGAAATTTTGGTTTGCCAAAAAGTTTCCGAAATCGATTTTGGATTTCACTTTTCATTATTTTGGGGGCTTAAAATGATGTTTAGGTGGGTCTCTGAAAAAATGATTTGTCAAAGTCGAGTTTTAAAAGGCAACTTGCATCCAAGTTTGACTAGTGACAATGAAATTTTGGATTGCCATAAAGTTTCCGAAATCGATTTTGGATTTCAGTTTTCATTATTTTGGGGGCTCAAAAATGATGTTTTGGTTGGTCTCTGAAAAAATGATTTGTCAAAGTCGAGTTTTAAAAGGCAACTTGCATACAAGTTTGACTAGTGACAATGAAATTTTGGTTTGCCAAAATGTTTCCGAAATCGATTTTGGATTTCACTTTTCATTATTTTGGGGGCTCAAAAATGATGTTTTGGTTGGTCTCTGAAAAAATGATTTGTCAAAGTCGAGTTTTAAAAGGCAGCTTGCATACAAGTTTGACTAGTGACAATGAAATTTTGGTTTGCCAAAAAGTTTCCGAAATCGATTTTGGATTTCACTTTTCATTATTTTGGGGGCTTAAAATGATGTTTAGGTGGGTCTCTGAAAAAATGATTTGTCAAAGTCGAGTTTTAAAAGGCAACTTGCATCCAAGTTTGACTAGTGACAATGAAATTTTGGATTGCCATAAAGTTTCCGAAATCGATTTTGGATTTCACTTTTCATTATTTTGGGGGCTCAAAAATGATGTTTTGGTTGGTCTCTGAAAAAATGATTTGTCAAAGTCGAGTTTTAAAAGGCAACTTGCATACAAGTTTGACTAGTGACAATGAAATTTTGGTTTGCCAAAATGTTTCCGAAATCGATTTTGGATTTCACTTTTCATTATTTTGGGGGCTTAAAATGATGTTTTGGTTGGTCTCTGAAAAAATGATTTGTCAAAGTCGAGTTTTAAAAGGCAACTTGCATCCAAGTTTGACTAGTGACAATGAAATTTTGGATTGCCATAAAGTTTCCGAAATCGATTTTGGATTTCACTTTTCATTATTTTGGGGGCTCAAAAATGATGTTTTGGTTGGTCTCTGAAAAAATGATTTGTCAAAGTCGAGTTTTAAAAGGCAACTTGCATACAAGTTTGACTAGTGACAATGAAATTTTGGTTTGCCAAAATGTTTCCGAAATCGATTTTGGATTTCACTTTTCATTATTTTGGGGGCTTAAAATGATGTTTTGGTTGGTCTCTGAAAAAATGATTTGTCAAAGTCGAGTTTTAAAAGGCAACTTGCATCCAAGTTTGACTAGTGACAATGAAATTTTGGATTGCCATAAAGTTTCCGAAATCGATTTTGGATTTCACTTTTCATTATTTTGGGGGCTCAAAAATGATGTTTTGGTTGGTCTCTGAAAAAATGATTTGTCAAAGTCGAGTTTTAAAAGGCAACTTGCATACAAGTTTGACTAGTGACAATGAAATTTTGGTTTGCCAAAATTTTTCCGAAATCGATTTTGTATTTCACTTTTCATTATTTTGGGGGCTTAAAATGATGTTTAGGTGGGTCTCTGAAAAAATGATTTGTCAAAGTCGAGTTTTAAAAGGCAACTTGCATCCAAGTTTGACTAGTGACAATGAAATTTTGGTTTGCCAAAAAGTTTCCGAAATCGATTTTGGATTTCACTTTTCATTATTTTGGGGGCTTAAAAAGGATAGTTTGGTTGGTCTCTGAAAAAATGATTTGTCAAAGTCGAGTTTTAAAAGGCAACTTGCATCCAAGTTTGACTAGTGACAATGAAATTTTGGATTGCCATAAAGTTTCCGAAATCGATTTTGGATTTCACTTTTCATTATTTTGGGGGCTCAAAAATGATGTTTTGGTTGGTCTCTGAAAAAATGATTTGTCAAAGTCGAGTTTTAAAAGGCAACTTGCATACAAGTTTGACTAGTGACAATGAAATTTTGGTTTGCCAAAATGTTTCCGAAATCGATTTTGGATTTCACTTTTCATTATTTTGGGGGCTTAAAATGATGTTTTGGTTGGTCTCTGAAAAAATGATTTGTCAAAGTCGAGTTTTAAAAGGCAACTTGCATCCAAGTTTGACTAGTGACAATGAAATTTTGGATTGCCATAAAGTTTCCGAAATCGATTTTGGATTTCACTTTTCATTATTTTGGGGGCTCAAAAATGATGTTTTGGTTGGTCTCTGAAAAAATGATTTGTCAAAGTCGAGTTTTAAAAGGCAACTTGCATACAAGTTTGACTAGTGACAATGAAATTTTGGTTTGCCAAAATTTTTCCGAAATCGATTTTGGATTTCACTTTTCATTATTTTGGGGGCTTAAAATGATGTTTAGGTGGGTCTCTGAAAAAAATGATTTGTCAAAGTCGAGTTTTAAAAGGCAACTTGCATCCAAGTTTGACTAGTGACAATGAAATTTTGGTTTGCCAAAAAGTTTCCGAAATCGATTTTGGATTTCACTTTTCATTATTTTGGGGGCTTAAAAAGGATAGTTTGGTTGGTCTCTGAAAAAATGATTTGTTAAATTCGAGTTTTAAAAGGCAACTTGCATACAAGTTTGACTAGTGACAATGAAATTTTGGTTTGCCAAAAAGTTTCCGAAATCGATTTTGGATTTCACTTTTCATTATTTTGGGGGCTTAAAAATGATGTTTTGGTTGGTCTCTGAAAAAATGATTTGTCAAAGTCGAGTTTTAAAAGGCAACTTGCATACAAGTTTGACTAGTGACAATGAAATTTTGGTTTGAAAAAAAGTTTCCGAAATCGATTTTGGATTTTACTTTTCATTATTTTGGGGGCTTAAAAATGATGTTTTGGTTGGTCTCTGAAAAAATGATTTGTCAAAGTCGAGTTTTAAAAGGCAACTTGCATAAAAGTTTGACTAGTGACAATGAAATTTTGGATTGCCAAAAAGTTTCCGAAATCGATTTTGAATTGCATTTTTCATTATTTTGGGGGCTCAAAAATGATGTTTTGGTTGGTCTCTGAAAAACTGATTTGTCAAAGCCGAGTTTTAAAAGGCAACTTGCATACAAGTTTGACCAGTGACAATGAAATTTTGGTTTGCCAAAAAGTTTCCGAAATCGATTTTGGATTTCACTTTTCATTATTTTGGGGGCTTAAAAATGATGTTTTGGTTGGTCTCTGAAAAAATGATTTGTCAAAGTCGAGTTTTAAAAGGCAACTTGCATACAAGTTTGACTAGTGACAATGAAATTTTGGTTTGCCAAAATGTTTCCGAAATCGATTTTGGATTTCACTTTTCATTATTTTGGGGGCTTAAAATGATGTTTAGGTGGGTCTCTGAAAAAATGATTTGTCAAAGTCGAGTTTTAAAAGGCAACTTGCATCCAAGTTTGACTAGTGACAATGAAATTTTGGTTTGCCAAAAAGTTTCCGAAATCGATTTTGGATTTCACTTTTCATTATTTTGGGGGCTTAAAAAGGATAGTTTGGTTGGTCTCTGAAAAAATGATTTGTTAAATTCGAGTTTTAAAAGGCAACTTGCATACAAGTTTGACTAGTGACAATGAAATTTTGGTTTGCCAAAAAGTTTCCGAAATCGATTTTGGATTTCACTTTTCATTATTTTGGGGGCTTAAAAATGATGTTTTGGTTGGTCTCTGAAAAAATGATTTGTCAAAGTCGAGTTTTAAAAGGCAACATGCATACAAGTTTGACTAGTGACAATGAAATTTTGGTTTGCCAAAATGTTTCCGAAATCGATTTTGGATTTCACTTTTCATTATTTTGGGGGCTTAAAATGATGTTTAGGTGGGTCTCTGAAAAAATGATTTGTCAAAGTCGAGTTTTAAAAGGCAACTTGCATCCAAGTTTGACTAGTGACAATGAAATTTTGGTTTGCCAAAAAGTTTCCGAAATCGATTTTGGATTTCACTTTTCATTATTTTGGGGGCTTAAAAATGATGTTTTGGTTGGTCTCTGAAAAAATGATTTGTCAAAGTCGAGTTTTAAAAGGCAACTTGCATACAAGTTTGACTAGTGACAATGAAATTTCGGTTTGCATAATAGTTTCTAAAATCTATTTTGGATTTCACTTTTCATTATTTTGGGGGCTCAAAAATGATGTTTTGGTTGGTCTCTGAAAAAATGATTTGTCAAAGTCGAGTTTTAAAAAGCAACTTGCATACAAGTTTGACTAGTGACAATGAAATTTTGGTTTGCCAAAAAGTTTCCGAAATCGATCTTGGATTGCATTTTTCATTATTTTGGGGGCTTAAAAATGATGTTTTGGTTGGTCTCTGAAAAAATGATTTGTCAAAGTCGCGTTTTAAAAGGCAACTTGCATACAAGTTTGACTAGTGACAATGAAATTTTGGTTTGCCAAAAAGTTTCCGAAATCGATTTTGGATTTCACTTTTCATTATTTTGGGGGCTTAAAAAGGATAGTTTGGTTGGTCTCTGAAAAAATGATTTGTTAAATTCGAGTTTTAAAAGGCAACTTGCATACAAGTTTGACTAGTGACAATGAAATTTTGGTTTGCCAAAAAGTTTCCGAAATCGATTTTGGATTTCACTTTTCATTATTTTGGGGGCTTAAAAATGATGTTTTGGTTGGTCTCTGAAAAAATGATTTGTCAAAGTCGAGTTTTAAAAGGCAACATGCATACAAGTTTGACTAGTGACAATGAAATTTTGGTTTGCCAAAAAGTTTCCGAAATCGATTTTGGATTTCACTTTTCATTATTTTGGGGGCTTAAAAAGGATAGTTTGGTTGGTCTCTGAAAAAATGATTTGTTAAATTCGAGTTTTAAAAGGCAACTTGCATACAAGTTTGACTAGTGACAATGAAATTTTGATTTGCCAAAAAGTTTTCGAAATCGATCTTGGATTGCATTTTTCATTATTTTGGGGGCTCAAAAATGATGGTTTGGTTGATCTCTGAAAAAATAATTTGTCAAAGTCGAGTTTGAAAAGGCAACTTGCATACAAGTTTGACTAGTGACAATGAAATGTTGGTTTGCCAAAAAGTTTCCGAAATCGATTTTGGATTTCACTTTTCATTATTTTGGGGGCTTAAAAAGGATAGTTTGGTTGGTCTCTGAAAAAATGATTTGTTAAATTCGAGTTTTAAAAGGCAACTTGCATACAAGTTTGACTAGTGACAATGAAATTTTGGTTTGCCAAAAAGTTTCCGAAATCGATTTTGGATTTCACTTTTCATTATTTTGGGGGCTTAAAAATGATGTTTTGGTTGGTCTCTGAAAAAATGATTTGTCAAAGTCGAGTTTTAAAAGGCAACTTGCATACAAGTTTGACTAGTGACAATGAAATTTCGGTTTGCATAATAGTTTCTAAAATCTATTTTGGATTTCACTTTTCATTATTTTGGGGGCTCAAAAATGATGTTTTGGTTGGTCTCTGAAAAAATGATTTGTCAAAGTCGAGTTTTAAAAAGCAACTTGCATACAAGTTTGACTAGTGACAATGAAATTTTGGTTTGCCAAAAAGTTTCCGAAATCGATCTTGGATTGCATTTTTCATTATTTTGGGGGCTTAAAAATGATGTTTTGGTTGGTCTCTGAAAAAATGATTTGTCAAAGTCGCGTTTTAAAAGGCAACTTGCATACAAGTTTGACTAGTGACAATGAAATTTTGGTTTGCCAAAAAGTTTCCGAAATCGATTTTGGATTTCACTTTTCATTATTTTGGGGGCTTAAAAATGATGTTTTGGTTGGTCTCTGAAAAAATGATTTGTCAAAGTCGCGTTTTAAAAGGCAACTTGCATACAAGTTTGACTAGTGACAATGAAATTTCGGTTTGCATAATAATTTCTGAAATCGATCTTGGAATGCACTTTTCATTATTTTGGGGGCTCAAAAATGATGTTTTGGTTGGTCTCTGAAAAAATGATTTGTCAAAGTCGCGTTTTAAAAGGCAACTTGCATACAAGTTTGACTAGTGACAATGAAATTTTGGTTTGCCAAAAAGTTTTCGAAATCGATCTTGGATTGCATTTTTCATTATTTTGGGGGCTCAAAAATGATGGTTTGGTTGATCTCTGAAAAAATAATTTGTCAAAGTCGAGTTTGAAAAGGCAACTTGCATACAAGTTTGACTAGTGACAATGAAATTTTGGTTTGCCAAAAAGTTTCCGAAATCGATTTTGGATTTCACTTTTCATTATTTTGGGGGCTTAAAAAGGATAGTTTGGTTGGTCTCTGAAAAAATGATTTGTTAAATTCGAGTTTTAAAAGGCAACTTGCATACAAGTTTGACTAGTGACAATGAAATTTTGGTTTGCCAAAAAGTTTCCGAAATCGATTTTGGATTTCACTTTTCATTATTTTGGGGGCTTAAAAATGATGTTTTGGTTGGTCTCTGAAAAAATGATTTGTCAAAGTCGAGTTTTAAAAGGCAACTTGCATACAAGTTTGACTAGTGACAATGAAATTTCGGTTTGCATAATAGTTTCTAAAATCTATTTTGGATTTCACTTTTCATTATTTTGGGGGCTCAAAAATGATGTTTTGGTTGGTCTCTGAAAAAATGATTTGTCAAAGTCGAGTTTTAAAAAGCAACTTGCATACAAGTTTGACTAGTGACAATGAAATTTTGGTTTGCCAAAAAGTTTCCGAAATCGATCTTGGATTGCATTTTTCATTATTTTGGGGGCTTAAAAATGATGTTTTGGTTGGTCTCTGAAAAAATGATTTGTCAAAGTCGCGTTTTAAAAGGCAACTTGCATACAAGTTTGACTAGTGACAATGAAATTTTGGTTTGCCAAAAAGTTTCCGAAATCGATTTTAGATTTCACTTTTCATTATTTTGGGGGCTTAAAAAGGATAGTTTGGTTGGTCTCTGAAAAAATGATTTGTTAAATTCGAGTTTTAAAAGGCAACTTGCATACAAGTTTGACTAGTGACAATGAAATTTTGGTTTGCCAAAAAGTTTCCGAAATCGATTTTGGATTTCACTTTTCATTATTTTGGGGGCTTAAAAATGATGTTTTGGTTGGTCTCTGAAAAAATGATTTGTCAAAGTCGAGTTTTAAAAGGCAACTTGCATACAAGTTTGACTAGTGACAATGAAATTTCGGTTTGCATAATAGTTTCTAAAATCTATTTTGGATTTCACTTTTCATTATTTTGGGGGCTCAAAAATGATGTTTTGGTTGGTCTCTGAAAAAATGATTTGTCAAAGTCGAGTTTTAAAAAGCAACTTGCATACAAGTTTGACTAGTGACAATGAAATTTTGGTTTGCCAAAAAGTTTCCGAAATCGATCTTGGATTGCATTTTTCATTATTTTGGGGGCTTAAAAATGATGTTTTGGTTGGTCTCTGAAAAAATGATTTGTCAAAGTCGCGTTTTAAAAGGCAACTTGCATCCAAGTTTGACTAGTGACAATGAAATTTTGGATTGCCAAAAAGTTTCCGAAATCGATTTTGGATTTCACTTTTCATTATTTTGGGGGCTTAAAAAGGATAGTTTGGTTGGTCTCTGAAAAAATGATTTGTTAAATTCGAGTTTTAAAAGGCAACTTGCATACAAGTTTGACTAGTGACAATGAAATTTTGGTTTGCCAAAAAGTTTCCGAAATCGATTTTGGATTTCACTTTTCATTATTTTGGGGGCTTAAAAATGATGTTTTGGTTGGTCTCTGAAAAAATGATTTGTCAAAGTCGAGTTTTAAAAGGCAACTTGCATACAAGTTTGACTAGTGACAATGAAATTTTGGTTTGCCAAAATTTTTCCGAAATCGATTTTGGATTTCACTTTTCATTATTTTGGGGGCTTAAAATGATGTTTAGGTGGGTCTCTGAAAAAATGATTTGTCAAAGTCGAGTTTTAAAAGGCAACTTGCATCCAAGTTTGACTAGTGACAATGAAATTTTGGTTTGCCAAAAAGTTTCCGAAATCGATTTTGGATTTCACTTTTCATTATTTTGGGGGCTTAAAAAGGATAGTTTGGTTGGTCTCTGAAAAAATGATTTGTTAAATTCGAGTTTTAAAAGGCAACTTGCATACAAGTTTGACTAGTGACAATGAAATTTTGGTTTGCCAAAAAGTTTCCGAAATCGATTTTGGATTTCACTTTTCATTATTTTGGGGGCTTAAAAATGATGTTTTGGTTGGTCTCTGAAAAAATGATTTGTCAAAGTCGAGTTTTAAAAGGCAACATGCATACAAGTTTGACTAGTGACAATGAAATTTTGGTTTGCCAAAATGTTTCCGAAATCGATTTTGGATTTCACTTTTCATTATTTTGGGGGCTCAAAAATGATGTTTTGGTTGGTCTCTGAAAAAATGATTTGTCAAAGTCGAGTTTTAAAAGGCAACTTGCATACAAGTTTGACTAGTGACAATGAAATTTTGGTTTGCCAAAAAGTTTCCGAAATCGATTTTGGATTTCACTTTTCATTATTTTGGGGGCTTAAAATGATGTTTAGGTGGGTCTCTGAAAAAATGATTTGTCAAAGTCGAGTTTTAAAAGGCAACTTGCATCCAAGTTTGACTAGTGACAATGAAATTTTGGTTTGCCAAAAAGTTTCCGAAATCGATTTTGGATTTCACTTTTCATTATTTTGGGGGCTTAAAAATGATGTTTTGGTTGGTCTCTGAAAAAATGATTTGTCAAAGTCGAGTTTTAAAAGGCAACTTGCATACAAGTTTGACTAGTGACAATGAAATTTTGGTTTGCCAAAATGTTTCCGAAATCGATTTTGGATTTCACTTTTCATTATTTTGGGGGCTCAAAAATGATGTTTTGGTTGGTCTCTGAAAAAATGATTTGTCAAAGTCGAGTTTTAAAAGGCAACTTGCATACAAGTTTGACTAGTGACAATGAAATTTTGGTTTGCCAAAATGTTTCCGAAATCGATTTTGGATTTCACTTTTCATTATTTTGGGGGCTTAAAATGATGTTTAGGTGGGTCTCTGAAAAAATGATTTGTCAAAGTCGAGTTTTAAAAGGCAACTTGCATCCAAGTTTGACTAGTGACAATGAAATTTTGGATTGCCATAAAGTTTCCGAAATCGATTTTGGATTTCAGTTTTCATTATTTTGGGGGCTCAAAAATGATGTTTTGGTTGGTCTCTGAAAAAATGATTTGTCAAAGTCGAGTTTTAAAAGGCAACTTGCATACAAGTTTGACTAGTGACAATGAAATTTTGGTTTGCCAAAATGTTTCCGAAATCGATTTTGGATTTCACTTTTCATTATTTTGGGGGCTTAAAAATGATGGTTTGGTTGGTCTCTGAAAAAATGATTTGTCAAAGTCGAGTTTTAAAAGGCAACTTGCATACAAGTTTGACTAGTTACATTGAAATTTTGGTTTGCAGAAAAGTGTCAGAAATCGATCTTGAAATGCACTTTTCATTATTTTGGGGGCTTAAAAATGATGTTTTGGTTGGTCTCTGAAAAAATGATTTGTCAAAGTCGAGTTTTAAAAGGCAACTTGCATACAAGTTTGACTAGTGACAATGAAATTTTGGTTTGCCAAAAAGTTTCCGAAATCGATTTTGGATTTCACTTTTCATTATTTTGGGGGCTTTAAAATGATGTTTTGGTTGGTCTCTGAAAAAATGATTTGTCAAAGTCGAGTTTTAAAAGGCAACTTGCATACAAGTTTGACTAGTGACAATGAAATTTTGGTTTGCCAAAATGTTTCCGAAATCGATTTTGGATTTCACTTTTCATTATTTTGGGGGCTTGAAATGATGTTTAGGTGGGTCTCTGAAAAAATGATTTGTCAAAGTCGAGTTTTAAAAGGCAACTTGCATCCAAGTTTGACTAGTGACAATGAAATTTTGGATTGCCATAAAGTTTCCGAAATCGATTTTGGATTTCAGTTTTCATTATTTTGGGGGCTTAAAAATGATGGTTTGGTTGGTCTCTGAAAAAATGATTTGTTAAAGTCGAGTTTTAATAGGCAGCTTGCATACAAGTTTGTTTAGTTTCTTTGAAATTTTGGTTTGCATAATAGTTTCTGAAATCGATCTTGGAATGCACTTTTCATTATTTTGGGGGCTCAAAAATGATGTTTTGGTTGGTCTCTGAAAAAATGATTTGTCAAAGTCGAGTTTTAAAAGGCAACTTGCATACAAGTTTGACTAGTGACAATGAAATTTTGGTTTGCAGAAAAGTGTCAGAAATCGATCTTGAAATGCGTTTTTCATTATTTTGGGGGCTTAAAAATGATGTTTTGGCGAGTTTATGAAAAAATGATTTGTCAAAGTCAAGTTTTAATAGGCAGTTCCATACAAGCTTGACTAGTTACATTGAAATTTTGGTTTGCAGAAAAGTTTCAGAAATCGATCTTGAAATGCACTTTTCATTATTTTGGGGGCTTAAAAATGATGTTTTGGTGAGTTTAAGACAAAATGATTTGTCAAAGTCAAGTTTTATTACGCAGCTCCATACAAGTTTGACTAGTTACATTGAAATTTTGGTTTGCAGAAAAGTGTCAGAAATCGATCTTGAAATGCACTTTTCATTATTTTGGGGGCTTAAAAATGATGTTTTGGTGAGTTTATGATAAACTGATTTGTCAAAGTCAAGTTTTATTACGCAGCTCCATACAAGTTTGACTAGTTACATTGAAATTTTGGTTTGCAGAAAAGTTTCAGAAATCGATCTTGAAATGCACTTTTCATTATTTTGGGGGCTTAAAAATGATGTTTTGGTGAGTTTAAGACAAAATGATTTGTCAAAGTCAAGTTTTATTACGCAGCTCCATACAAGTTTGACTAGTTACATTGAAATTTTGGTTTGCAGAAAAGTGTCAGAAATCGATCTTGAAATGCACTTTTCATTATTTTGGGGGCTTAAAAATGATGTTTTGGTGAGTTTATGATAAACTGATTTGTCAAAGTCAAGTTTTATTTCGCAGCTCCATACAAGTTTGACTAGTTACATTGAAATTTTGGTTTGCAGAAAAGTTTCAGAAATCGATCTTGAAATGCACTTTTCATTATTTTGGGGGCTTAAAAATGATGTTTTGGTGAGTTTAAGACAAAATGATTTGTCAAAGTCAAGTTTTATTACGCAGCTCCATACAAGTTTGACTAGTTACATTGAAATTTTGGTTTGCAGAAAAGTGTCAGAAATCGATCTTGAAATGCACTTTTCATTATTTTGGGGGCTTAAAAATGATGTTTTGGCGAATTTATGAAAACATGATTTGTCAAAGTCAAGTTTTATTACGCAGCTCCATACAAGTTTGACTAGTTACATTGAAATTTTGGTTTGCAGAAAAGTGTCAGAAATCGATCTTGAAATGCACTTTTCATTATTTTGGGGGCTTAAAAATGATGTTTTGGTGAGTTTAAGACAAAATGATTTGTCAAAGTCAAGTTTTATTACGCAGCTCCATACAAGTTTGACTAGTTACATTGAAATTTTGGTTTGCAGAAAAGTGTCAGAAATCGATCTTGAAATGCACTTTTCATTATTTTGGGGGCTTAAAAATGATGTTTTGGTGAGTTTATGAAAAAATGATTTGTCAAAGTCAAGTTTTAATAGGCAGTTCCATACAAGCTTGACTAGTTACATTGAAATTTTGGTTTGCAGAAAAGTTTCAGAAATCGATCTTGAAATGCACTTTTCATTATTTTGGGGGCTTAAAAATGATGTTTTGGTGAGTTTAAGACAAAATGATTTGTCAAAGTCAAGTTTTATTACGCAGCTCCATACAAGTTTGACTAGTTACATTGAAATTTTGGTTTGCAGAAAAGTGTCAGAAATCGATCTTGAAATGCACTTTTCATTATTTTGGGGGCTTAAAAATGATGTTTTGGTGAGTTTATGATAAACTGATTTGTCAAAGTCAAGTTTTATTACGCAGCTCCATACAAGTTTGACTAGTTACATTGAAATTTTGGTTTGCAGAAAAGTGTCAGAAATCGATCTTGAAATGCACTTTTCATTATTTTGGGGGCTTAAAAATGATGTTTTGGTGAGTTTATGAAAAAATGATTTGTCAAAGTCAAGTTTTAATAGGCAGTTCCATACAAGCTTGACTAGTTACATTGAAATTTTGGTTTGCAGAAAAGTTTCAGAAATCGATCTTGAAATGCACTTTTCATTATTTTGGGGGCTTAAAAATGATGTTTTGGTGAGTTTAAGACAAAATGATTTGTCAAAGTCAAGTTTTATTACGCAGCTCCATACAAGTTTGACTAGTTACACTGAAATTTTGGTTTGCAGAAAAGTTTCAGAAATCGATCTTGAAATACGTTTTTCATTATTTTGGGGGCTTAAAAATGATGTTTTGGTGAGTTTATGATAAACTGATTTGTCAAAGTCAAGTTTTATTACGCAGCTCCATACAAGTTTGACTAGTTACATTGAAATTTTGGTTTGCAGAAAAGTTTCAGAAATCGATCTTGAAATGCACTTTTCATTATTTTGGGGGCTTAAAAATGATGTTTTGGTGAGTTTAAGACAAAATGATTTGTCAAAGTCAAGTTTTATTACGCAGTTCCATACAAGCTTGACTAGTTACATTGAAATTTTGGTTTGCAGAAAAGTTTCAGAAATCGATCTTGAAATGCACTTTTCATTATTTTGGGGGCTTAAAAATGATGTTTTGGTGAGTTTATGATAAACTGATTTGTCAAAGTCAAGTTTTATTACGCAGCTCCATACAAGTTTGACTAGTTACATTGAAATTTTGATTTGCAGAAAAGTTTCAGAAATCGATCTTGAAATGCACTTTTCATTATTTTGGGGGCTTAAAAATGATGTTTTGGTGAGTTTATGATAAACTGATTTGTCAAAGTCAAGTTTTAATAGGCAGTTCCATACAAGCTTGACTAGTTACATTGAAATTTTGGTTTGCAGAAAAGTTTCAGAAATCGATCTTGAAATGCACTTTTCATTATTTTGGGGGCTTAAAAATGATGTTTTGGTGAGTTTAAGACAAAATGATTTGTCAAAGTCAAGTTTTATTACGCAGCTCCATACAAGTTTGACTAGTTACACTGAAATTTTGGTTTGCAGAAAAGTTTCAGAAATCGATCTTGAAATACGTTTTTCATTATTTTGGGGGCTTAAAAATGATGTTTTGGTGAGTTTATGATAAACTGATTTGTCAAAGTCAAGTTTTATTACGCAGCTCCATACAAGTTTGACTAGTTACATTGAAATTTTGGTTTGCAGAAAAGTTTCAGAAATCGATCTTGAAATGCACTTTTCATTATTTTGGGGGCTTAAAAATGATGTTTTGGTGAGTTTAAGACAAAATGATTTGTCAAAGTCAAGTTTTATTACGCAGTTCCATACAAGCTTGACTAGTTACATTGAAATTTTGGTTTGCAGAAAAGTTTCAGAAATCGATCTTGAAATGCACTTTTCATTATTTTGGGGGCTTAAAAATGATGTTTTGGTGAGTTTATGATAAACTGATTTGTCAAAGTCAAGTTTTATTACGCAGCTCCATACAAGTTTGACTAGTTACATTGAAATTTTGATTTGCAGAAAAGTTTCAGAAATCGATCTTGAAATGCACTTTTCATTATTTTGGGGGCTTAAAAATGATGTTTTGGTGAGTTTAAGACAAAATGATTTGTCAAAGTCAAGTTTTATTACGCAGCTCCATACAAGTTTGACTAGTTACATTGAAATTTTGGTTTGCAGAAAAGTGTCAGAAATCGATCTTGAAATGCACTTTTCATTATTTTGGGGGCTTAAAAATTATGTTTTGGTGAGTTTATGATAAACTGATTTGTCAAAGTCAAGTTTTATTACGCAGCTCCATACAAGTTTGACTAGTTACATTGAAATTTTGGTTTGCAGAAAAGTTTCAGAAATCGATCTTGAAATGCGTTTTTCATTATTTTGGGGGCTTAAAAATGATGTTTTGGCGAGTTTATGAAAAAATGATTTGTCAAAGTCAAGTTTTATTACGCAGCTCCATACAAGTTTGACTAGTTACATTGAAATTTTGGTTTGCAGAAAAGTTTCAGAAATCGATCTTGAAATGCGTTTTTCATTATTTTGGGGGCTTAAAAATGATGTTTTGGCGAGTTTATGAAAAAATGATTTGTCAAAGTCAAGTTTTAATAGGCAGTTCCATACAAGCTTGACTAGTTACATTGAAATTTTGGTTTGCAGAAAAGTGTCAGAAATCGATCTTGAAATGCACTTTTCATTATTTTGGGGGCTTAAAAATGATGTTTTGGTGAGTTTATGATAAACTGATTTGTCAAATTCAAGTTTTATTACGCAGCTCCATACAAGTTTGACTAGTTACATTGAAATTTTGGTTTGCAGAAAAGTGTCAGAAATCGATCTTGAAATGCACTTTTCATTATTTTGAGGGCTTAAAAATTATGTTTTGGTGAGTTTAAGACAAAATGATTTGTCAAAGTCAAGTTTTATTACGCAGCTCCATACAAGTTTGACTAGTTACATTGAAATTTTGGTTTGCAGAAAAGTGTCAGAAATCGATCTTGAAATGCACTTTTCATTATTTTGGGGGCTTAAAAATGATGTTTTGGTGAGTTTAAGACAAAATGATTTGTCAAAGTCAAGTTTTATTACGCAGCTCCATACAAGTTTGATTAGTTACATTGAAATTTTGGTTTGCAGAAAAGTGTCAGAAATCGATCTTGAAATGCACTTTTCATTATTTTGGGGGCTTAAAAATGATGTTTTGGTGAGTTTATGATAAACTGATTTGTCAAAGTCAAGTTTTATTACGCAGCTCCATACAAGTTTGACTAGTTACATTGAAATTTTGGTTTGCAGAAAAGTGTCAGAAATCGATCTTAAAATGCGTTTTTCATTATTTTGGGGGCTTAAAAATGATGTTTTGGCGAGTTTATGAAAAAATGATTTGTCAAAGTCAAGTTTTATTACGCAGCTCCATACAAGTTTGACTAGTTACATTGAAATTTTGGTTTGCAGAAAAGTTTCAGAAATCGATCTTGAAATGCGTTTTTCATTATTTTGGGGGCTTAAAAATGATGTTTTGGCGAGTTTATGAAAAAATGATTTGTCAAAGTCAAGTTTTAATAGGCAGTTCCATACAAGCTTGACTAGTTACATTGAAATTTTGGTTTGCAGAAAAGTGTCAGAAATCGATCTTGAAATGCACTTTTCATTATTTTGGGGGCTTAAAAATGATGTTTTGGTGAGTTTATGATAAACTGATTTGTCAAATTCAAGTTTTATTACGCAGCTCCATACAAGTTTGACTAGTTACACTGAAATTTTGGTTTGCAGAAAAGTTTCAGAAATCGATCTTGAAATACGTTTTTCATTATTTTGGGGGCTTAAAAATGATGTTTTGGTGAGTTTATGATAAACTGATTTGTCAAAGTCAAGTTTTATTACGCAGCTCCATACAAGTTTGACTAGTTACATTGAAATTTTGGTTTGCAGAAAAGTGTCAGAAATCGATCTTGAAATGCACTTTTCATTATTTTGGGGGCTTAAAAATGATGTTTTGGCGAATTTATGAAAACATGATTTGTCAAAGTCAAGTTTTATTACGCAGCTCCATACAAGTTTGACTAGTTACATTGAAATTTTGGTTTGCAGAAAAGTGTCAGAAATCGATCTTGAAATGCACTTTTCATTATTTTGGGGGCTTAAAAATGATGTTTTGGTGAGTTTATGATAAACTGATTTGTCAAATTCAAGTTTTATTACGCAGCTCCATACAAGTTTGACTAGTTACACTGAAATTTTGGTTTGCAGAAAAGTTTCAGAAATCGATCTTGAAATACGTTTTTCATTATTTTGGGGGCTTAAAAATGATGTTTTGGTGAGTTTATGATAAACTGATTTGTCAAAGTCAAGTTTTATTACGCAGCTCCATACAAGTTTGACTAGTTACATTGAAATTTTGGTTTGCAGAAAAGTTTCAGAAATCGATCTTGAAATGCACTTTTCATTATTTTGGGGGCTTAAAAATGATGTTTTGGCGAATTTATGAAAACATGATTTGTCAAAGTCAAGTTTTATTACGCAGCTCCATACAAGTTTGACTAGTTACATTGAAATTTTGGTTTGCAGAAAAGTGTCAGAAATCGATCTTGAAATGCACTTTTCATTATTTTGGGGGCTTAAAAATGATGTTTTGGTGAGTTTAAGACAAAATGATTTGTCAAAGTCAAGTTTTATTACGCAGCTCCATACAAGTTTGACTAGTTACACTGAAATTTTGGTTTGCAGAAAAGTTTCAGAAATCGATCTTGAAATACGTTTTTCATTATTTTGGGGGCTTAAAAATGATGTTTTGGTGAGTTTATGATAAACTGATTTGTCAAAGTCAAGTTTTATTACGCAGCTCCATACAAGTTTGACTAGTTACATTGAAATTTTGATTTGCAGAAAAGTTTCAGAAATCGATCTTGAAATGCACTTTTCATTATTTTGGGGGCTTAAAAATGATGTTTTGGCGAATTTATGAAAACATGATTTGTCAAAGTCAAGTTTTATTACGCAGCTCCATACAAGTTTGACTAGTTACATTGAAATTTTGGTTTGCAGAAAAGTGTCAGAAATCGATCTTGAAATGCACTTTTCATTATTTTGGGGGCTTAAAAATGATGTTTTGGTGAGTTTAAGACAAAATGATTTGTCAAAGTCAAGTTTTATTACGCAGCTCCATACAAGTTTGACTAGTTACACTGAAATTTTGGTTTGCAGAAAAGTTTCAGAAATCGATCTTGAAATACGTTTTTCATTATTTTGGGGGCTTAAAAATGATGTTTTGGTGAGTTTATGATAAACTGATTTGTCAAAGTCAAGTTTTATTACGCAGCTCCATACAAGTTTGACTAGTTACATTGAAATTTTGATTTGCAGAAAAGTTTCAGAAATCGATCTTGAAATGCACTTTTCATTATTTTGGGGGCTTAAAAATGATGTTTTGGTGAGTTTAAGACAAAATGATTTGTCAAAGTCAAGTTTTATTACGCAGCTCCATACAAGTTTGACTAGTTACATTGAAATTTTGGTTTGCAGAAAAGTGTCAGAAATCGATCTTGAAATGCACTTTTCATTATTTTGGGGGCTTAAAAATTATGTTTTGGTGAGTTTATGATAAACTGATTTGTCAAAGTCAAGTTTTATTACGCAGCTCCATACAAGTTTGACTAGTTACATTGAAATTTTGGTTTGCAGAAAAGTTTCAGAAATCGATCTTGAAATGCGTTTTTCATTATTTTGGGGGCTTAAAAATGATGTTTTGGCGAGTTTATGAAAAAATGATTTGTCAAAGTCAAGTTTTATTACGCAGCTCCATACAAGTTTGACTAGTTACATTGAAATTTTGGTTTGCAGAAAAGTTTCAGAAATCGATCTTGAAATGCGTTTTTCATTATTTTGGGGGCTTAAAAATGATGTTTTGGCGAGTTTATGAAAAAATGATTTGTCAAAGTCAAGTTTTAATAGGCAGTTCCATACAAGCTTGACTAGTTACATTGAAATTTTGGTTTGCAGAAAAGTGTCAGAAATCGATCTTGAAATGCACTTTTCATTATTTTGGGGGCTTAAAAATGATGTTTTGGTGAGTTTATGATAAACTGATTTGTCAAATTCAAGTTTTATTACGCAGCTCCATACAAGTTTGACTAGTTACATTGAAATTTTGGTTTGCAGAAAAGTGTCAGAAATCGATCTTGAAATGCACTTTTCATTATTTTGAGGGCTTAAAAATTATGTTTTGGTGAGTTTAAGACAAAATGATTTGTCAAAGTCAAGTTTTATTACGCAGCTCCATACAAGTTTGACTAGTTACATTGAAATTTTGGTTTGCAGAAAAGTGTCAGAAATCGATCTTGAAATGCACTTTTCATTATTTTGGGGGCTTAAAAAAGATGTTTTGGTGAGTTTAAGACAAAATGATTTGTCAAAGTCAAGTTTTATTACGCAGCTCCATACAAGTTTGATTAGTTACATTGAAATTTTGGTTTGCAGAAAAGTGTCAGAAATCGATCTTAAAATGCGTTTTTCATTATTTTGGGGGCTTAAAAATGATGTTTTGGCGAGTTTATGAAAAAATGATTTGTCAAAGTCAAGTTTTATTACGCAGCTCCATACAAGTTTGACTAGTTACATTGAAATTTTGGTTTGCAGAAAAGTTTCAGAAATCGATCTTGAAATGCGTTTTTCATTATTTTGGGGGCTTAAAAATGATGTTTTGGCGAGTTTATGAAAAAATGATTTGTCAAAGTCAAGTTTTAATAGGCAGTTCCATACAAGCTTGACTAGTTACATTGAAATTTTGGTTTGCAGAAAAGTGTCAGAAATCGATCTTGAAATGCACTTTTCATTATTTTGGGGGCTTAAAAATGATGTTTTGGTGAGTTTATGATAAACTGATTTGTCAAATTCAAGTTTTATTACGCAGCTCCATACAAGTTTGACTAGTTACACTGAAATTTTGGTTTGCAGAAAAGTTTCAGAAATCGATCTTGAAATACGTTTTTCATTATTTTGGGGGCTTAAAAATGATGTTTTGGTGAGTTTATGATAAACTGATTTGTCAAAGTCAAGTTTTATTACGCAGCTCCATACAAGCTTGACTAGTTACATTGAAATTTTGGTTTGCAGAAAAGTGTCAGAAATCGATCTTGAAATGCACTTTTCATTATTTTGGGGGCTTAAAAATGATGTTTTGGTGAGTTTAAGACAAAATGATTTGTCAAAGTCAAGTTTTATTACGCAGCTCCATACAAGTTTGACTAGTTACATTGAAATTTTGGTTTGCAGAAAAGTGTCAGAAATCGATCTTGAAATGCACTTTTCATTATTTTGGGGGCTTAAAAATGATGTTTTGGTGAGTTTATGAAAAAATGATTTGTCAAAGTCAAGTTTTAATAGGCAGTTCCATACAAGCTTGACTAGTTACATTGAAATTTTGGTTTGCAGAAAAGTTTCAGAAATCGATCTTGAAATGCACTTTTCATTATTTTGGGGGCTTAAAAATGATGTTTTGGTGAGTTTAAGACAAAATGATTTGTCAAAGTCAAGTTTTATTACGCAGCTCCATACAAGTTTGACTAGTTACACTGAAATTTTGGTTTGCAGAAAAGTTTCAGAAATCGATCTTGAAATACGTTTTTCATTATTTTGGGGGCTTAAAAATGATGTTTTGGTGAGTTTATGATAAACTGATTTGTCAAAGTCAAGTTTTATTACGCAGCTCCATACAAGTTTGACTAGTTACATTGAAATTTTGGTTTGCAGAAAAGTTTCAGAAATCGATCTTGAAATGCACTTTTCATTATTTTGGGGGCTTAAAAATGATGTTTTGGTGAGTTTAAGACAAAATGATTTGTCAAAGTCAAGTTTTATTACGCAGCTCCATACAAGTTTGACTAGTTACATTGAAATTTTGGTTTGCAGAAAAGTGTCAGAAATCGATCTTGAAATGCACTTTTCATTATTTTGGGGGCTTAAAAATGATGTTTTGGTGAGTTTATGATAAACTGATTTGTCAAAGTCAAGTTTTATTACGCAGCTCCATACAAGTTTGACTAGTTACATTGAAATTTTGATTTGCAGAAAAGTTTCAGAAATCGATCTTGAAATGCACTTTTCATTATTTTGGGGGCTTAAAAATGATGTTTTGGTGAGTTTAAGACAAAATGATTTGTCAAAGTCAAGTTTTATTACGCAGCTCCATACAAGTTTGACTAGTTACATTGAAATTTTGGTTTGCAGAAAAGTGTCAGAAATCGATCTTGAAATGCACTTTTCATTATTTTGGGGGCTTAAAAATTATGTTTTGGTGAGTTTATGATAAACTGATTTGTCAAAGTCAAGTTTTATTACGCAGCTCCATACAAGTTTGACTAGTTACATTGAAATTTTGGTTTGCAGAAAAGTTTCAGAAATCGATCTTGAAATGCGTTTTTCATTATTTTGGGGGCTTAAAAATGATGTTTTGGCGAGTTTATGAAAAAATGATTTGTCAAAGTCAAGTTTTATTACGCAGCTCCATACAAGTTTGACTAGTTACATTGAAATTTTGGTTTGCAGAAAAGTTTCAGAAATCGATCTTGAAATGCGTTTTTCATTATTTTGGGGGCTTAAAAATGATGTTTTGGCGAGTTTATGAAAAAATGATTTGTCAAAGTCAAGTTTTAATAGGCAGTTCCATACAAGCTTGACTAGTTACATTGAAATTTTGGTTTGCAGAAAAGTGTCAGAAATCGATCTTGAAATGCACTTTTCATTATTTTGGGGGCTTAAAAATGATGTTTTGGTGAGTTTATGATAAACTGATTTGTCAAATTCAAGTTTTATTACGCAGCTCCATACAAGTTTGACTAGTTACATTGAAATTTTGGTTTGCAGAAAAGTGTCAGAAATCGATCTTGAAATGCACTTTTCATTATTTTGAGGGCTTAAAAATTATGTTTTGGTGAGTTTAAGACAAAATGATTTGTCAAAGTCAAGTTTTATTACGCAGCTCCATACAAGTTTGACTAGTTACATTGAAATTTTGGTTTGCAGAAAAGTGTCAGAAATCGATCTTGAAATGCACTTTTCATTATTTTGGGGGCTTAAAAAAGATGTTTTGGTGAGTTTAAGACAAAATGATTTGTCAAAGTCAAGTTTTATTACGCAGCTCCATACAAGTTTGATTAGTTACATTGAAATTTTGGTTTGCAGAAAAGTGTCAGAAATCGATCTTGAAATGCACTTTTCATTATTTTGGGGGCTTAAAAATGATGTTTTGGTGAGTTTATGATAAACTGATTTGTCAAAGTCAAGTTTTATTACGCAGCTCCATACAAGTTTGACTAGTTACATTGAAATTTTGGTTTGCAGAAAAGTTTCAGAAATCGATCTTGAAATGCGTTTTTTCATTATTTTGGGGGCTTAAAAATGATGTTTTGGCGAGTTTATGAAAAAATGATTTGTCAAAGTCAAGTTTTATTACGCAGCTCCATACAAGTTTGACTAGTTACATTGAAATTTTGGTTTGCAGAAAAGTTTCAGAAATCGATCTTGAAATGCGTTTTTCATTATTTTGGGGGCTTAAAAATGATGTTTTGGCGAGTTTATGAAAAAATGATTTGTCAAAGTCAAGTTTTAATAGGCAGTTCCATACAAGCTTGACTAGTTACATTGAAATTTTGGTTTGCAGAAAAGTGTCAGAAATCGATCTTGAAATGCACTTTTCATTATTTTGGGGGCTTAAAAATGATGTTTTGGTGAGTTTATGATAAACTGATTTGTCAAATTCAAGTTTTATTACGCAGCTCCATACAAGTTTGACTAGTTACATTGAAATTTTGGTTTGCAGAAAAGTGTCAGAAATCGATCTTGAAATGCACTTTTCATTATTTTGGGGGCTTAAAAACTATGTTTTGGTGAGTTTATGATAAACTGATTTGTCAAAGTCAAGTTTTATTACGCAGCTCCATACAAGTTTGACTAGTTACATTGAAATTTTGGTTTGCAGAAAAGTGTCAGAAATCGATCTTGAAATGCACTTTTCATTATTTTGGGGGCTTAAAAATTATGTTTTGGTGAGTTTATGATAAACTGATTTGTCAAATTCAAGTTTTATTACGCAGCTCCATACAAGTTTGACTAGTTACATTGAAATTTTGGTTTGCAGAAAAGTGTCAGAAATCGATCTTGAAATGCACTTTTCATTATTTTGGGGGCTTAAAAATGATGTTTTGGTGAGTTTATGATAAACTGATTTGTCAAAGTCAAGTTTTATTACGCAGCTCCATACAAGTTTGACTAGTTACATTGAAATTTTGGTTTGCAGAAAAGTGTCAGAAATCGATCTTAAAATGCGTTTTTCATTATTTTGGGGGCTTAAAAATGATGTTTTGGCGAGTTTATGAAAAAATGATTTGTCAAAGTCAAGTTTTATTACGCAGCTCCATACAAGTTTGACTAGTTACATTGAAATTTTGGTTTGCAGAAAAGTGTCAGAAATCGATCTTGAAATGCACTTTTCATTATTTTGGGGGGCTTAAAAATTATGTTTTGGTGAGTTTATGATAAACTGATTTGTCAAAGTCAAGTTTTATTACGCAGCTCCATACAAGTTTGACTAGTTACATTGAAATTTTGGTTTGCAGAAAAGTGTCAGAAATCGATCTTGAAATGCACTTTTCATTATTTTGGGGGCTTAAAAATGATGTTTTGGTGAGTTTACGATAAACTGATTTGTCAAAGTCAAGTTTTATTACGCAGCTCCATACAAGTTTGACTAGTTACATTGAAATTTTGGTTTGCAGAAAAGTGTCAGAAATCGATCTTGAAATGCACTTTTCATTATTTTGGGGGCTTAAAAATTATGTTTTGGTGAGTTTATGATAAACTGATTTGTCAAAGTCAAGTTTTATTACGCAGCTCCATACAAGTTTGACTAGTTACATTGAAATTTTGGTTTGCAGAAAAGTGTCAGAAATCGATCTTGAAATGCACTTTTCATTATTTTGGGGGCTTAAAAATTATGTTTTGGTGAGTTTATGATAAACTGATTTGTCAAAGTCAAGTTTTATTACGCAGCTCCATACAAGTTTGACTAGTTACATTGAAATTTTGGTTTGCAGAAAAGTGTCAGAAATCGATCTTGAAATGCACTTTTCATTATTTTGGGGGCTTAAAAATGATGTTTTGGTGAGTTTAAGACAAAATGATTTGTCAAAGTCAAGTTTTATTACGCAGCTCCATACAAGTTTGACTAGTTACATTGAAATTTTGGTTTGCAGAAAAGTGTCAGAAATCGATCTTGAAATGCTCTTTTCATTATTTTGGGGGCTTAAAAATTATGTTTTGGTGAGTTTATGATAAACTGATTTGTCAAAGTCAAGTTTTATTACGCAGCTCCATACAAGTTTGACTAGTTACATTGAAATTTTGGTTTGCAGAAAAGTGTCAGAAATCGATCTTGAAATGCACTTTTCATTATTTTGGGGGCTTAAAAATTATGTTTTGGTGAGTTTATGATAAACTGATTTGTCAAAGTCAAGTTTTATTACGCAGCTCCATACAAGTTTGACTAGTTACATTGAAATTTTGGTTTGCAGAAAAGTGTCAGAAATCGATCTTGAAATGCACTTTTCATTATTTTGGGGGCTTAAAAATGATGTTTTGGTGAGTTTACGATAAACTGATTTGTCAAAGTCAAGTTTTATTACGCAGCTCCATACAAGTTTGACTAGTTACATTGAAATTTTGGTTTGCAGAAAAGTGTCAGAAATCGATCTTGAAATGCACTTTTCATTATTTTGGGGGCTTAAAAAATTATGTTTTGGTGAGTTTATGATAAACTGATTTGTCAAAGTCAAGTTTTATTACGCAGCTCCATACAAGTTTGACTAGTTACATTGAAATTTTGGTTTGCAGAAAAGTTTCAGAAATCGATCTTGAAATGCACTTTTTATTATTTTGGGGGCTTAAAAATGATGTTTTGGTGAGTTTAAGACAAAATGATTTGTCAAAGTCAAGTTTTATTACGCAGCTCCATACAAGTTTGACTAGTTACATTGAAATTTTGGTTTGCAGAAAAGTGTCAGAAATCGATCTTGAAATGCACTTTTCATTATTTTGGGGGCTTAAAAATTATGTTTTGGTGAGTTTAAGACAAAATGATTTGTCAAAGTCAAGTTTTATTACGCAGCTCCATACAAGTTTGACTAGTTACATTGAAATTTTGGTTTGCAGAAAAGTGTCAGAAATCGATCTTGAAATGCAGTTTTCATTATTTTGGGGGCTAAAAAATGTTGTTTTGGTGAGTTTATGATAAACTGATTTGTCAAAGTCAAGTTTTATTACGCAGCTCCATACAAGTTTGACTAGTTACATTGAAATTTTGGTTTGCAGAAAAGTTTCAGAAATCGATCTTGAAATGCATTTTTCATTATTTTGGGGGCTTAAAAATGATGTTTTGGTGAGTTTATGATAAACTGATTTGTCAAAGTCAAGTTTTATTACGCAGCTCCATACAAGTTTGACTAGTTACATTGAAATTTTGGTTTGCAGAAAAGTTTCAGAAATCGATCTTGAAATACGTTTTTCATTATTTTGGGGGCTTAAAAATGATGTTTTGGTGAGTTTAAGACAAAATGATTTGTCAAAGTCAAGTTTTATTACGCAGCTCCATACAAGTTTGACTAGTAACAATGAAATATTGGTTTGCAGAAAAGTTTCAGAAATCGATCTTGAAATACGTTTTTCATTATTTTGGGGGCTTAAAAATGATGTTTTGGCGAGTTTATGAAAAAATGATTTGTCAAAGTCAAGTTTTATTACGCAGTT